>NC_063260.1:29575796-29878826 GCF_019578655.1 Ricinus communis | reverse complement strand
ATTGAGAATGCAGAGGAGATTTTGAAGCAAAAGATGAGGCATTATGGCAGCAAAATTGCGGAGCTTGTTATATGCCCAATATTTGCTAACCTTCCCACTGAGCTACAGGCTAGGATTTAATCCTACTCCTAAAGGGGCAAGCAAGGTTGTCTTATCAACTAACATTGCTGAAACTTCATTAATGATTGATGGAATAAGGTATGTTATTGATTCTGGTTTTTGTAAGATAGATTTTTATAAGCCAGGGACTGATATGGAGTCATTGCAGGTAACAGAAGTCTCTAAAGCATCTGCTACACAGTGAGCAGTTCGTGCAGGACAGATAGGGCCAGGAAAGTGCATTTGGTTATATACTGCTGATCGCTACAAACAAATAAAAGATAATTGTGCTCCAGTAGTACAGAGGATTAATCTTGCAAATGCAGTGCTTATCTGAAGGTCCTAGGGATAGATGACATGATAGATTTTGATTTTATGGACCCGCCGTCAAATGAGTCTCTGCTAAAAGCACTCGAACTTGTTTTTGCCCTAGGTGCCCTGAATAGCCAGGGTGAGCTCACTAAGATTGGTAGGTCAATGGCTGAATTTCCACTTGATCCTAAACTCTCTAAGGCACTTGCTCAGAGGAGATTATGACAATTGCTGCTATGCTTCTGTTGGATATTCCATATTTTATCGCAACAAGGATAAGCAAGTTCTGGCAGATAATGGAAGGAAGAACTTTTGATGTCGGAGATGTCTGTGACCACGTTGCCCTTCTAAGGGTTTATAATTCTTGGAAGGAGAATTTTTTCTAGACAGTGGTGTTATGAAAACTATACCCAAGTGAAAAGTATGAACCGTGCAAGAGAGATACGGGAACAGTTGGAAGGGCTAATGAAGAGGACTGGAATTGAGTTTTCAGATCCCGGAGTTATGGTCTTGTTAAGTCGAGACTAAACTCTCAGTTGTATATTGTTTTAGATACAATAAAATCTATATACATAAAAGATTTGCCGCAATAGGTAAATCCTAGAGCACTACATCATCAGGTCTCATTACAACAACATAAAATAATCTTTTCCCTATCAAGTTGAATTCTGGATAGCTCGACATGCTTGGAATAGAATATCGCATGTATTACTGATCAGACATTGGCTTTGAGAACGTTTTTAAGCTAAATGTAATTCCTTTTCCTAAAACAAGATTTCTGTTTCTTTTCTGTTTTCTGTATAAAAAGGTGAGTGGTTTGGGTAACTGATAATTAATGCATCAAACTGAAAACACTAGAAGACATCTTCTTTAAACCCAAAAAGAAAGTTTTAAACTTGGGTTATAATGCTGAGCTGTGAATTAGAAACGACACCGTTTTTGTTCCTATATAGTCTACACCAAAGTATATAAATGTGCATACATCGTCTGTGTGCCTATACTCTCAGCAACCTTCAACTCGTGTTAAACTGAAATTTCAAAAACAAAATGAAAAAAGACTAGTCCGTTTATTATCTAGGCATACTAATAATACTTGCAGTTTCAGTTTTTCTTTCGTAAATAAACTAAAACCACTTGTGGGTTTCAGTCAGGGTTCTAGGAATGGCAGATTCCCAGGACAAGGTGGTTGCTGTGATCATGGTCGGCGGGCCAACCAAAGGTATCGAAATTTACATTAAGATTTTCTTTTTATTAATATTTCTTTGATTTTGATTTTCAATGTTTAAGAATACATTAAAGTTTGCTTCTTTTAATATATTTGCAGGTACTAGATTTAGGCCACTTTCTTTCAATACTCCAAAGCCTCTGTTCCCATTAGCTGGACAGCCTATGGTCCATCATCACATTTATGCTTGCAAAAGGGTCTTCTTTCCTTACATTTCTTAGTTTGGTTTTGCTTTTCTGTTTTTGGGGCTTTAAATGATTGGTTTCGGTTTGTTTGCATTAGATACCAAATTTAGCGAGGATTTTCCTACTTGGGTTCTATGAGGAGCGTGAATTTACTTTATACGTTTCTTCAATCTCTAATGAATTCAAAGTACCTGTAAGGTACTTCATTTCGAACTTCAATAGTTCAGTACTTTGTAATATGATGTTTTGTTAAGTTAAAGAGTTTTTTGTGGTAATTTAGTTTGGTATTTTGTTGATTGGTGTTTGCTTTAGATACTTGAAAGAGAACAAACCACATGGTTCTGCTGGTGGTCTTTATTACTTTAGAGATTTGATCATGGAAGACAGCCCGGTTTGCTACTTGCCCTTGCTCATTCTTGATTCTTGTTACTTCCGTTTTGTATATTTCGGGTTTGATTATAAGCACCCTAATTTTTGACTTGATGCTCAATTAAAGAAAAATTAATGAAATTTATTTTGCTTCTTTTTATAAGGATATCTCACGTGTTTATTGCATTTGATTTTGTTGGGCAGTCACATATCCTTTTGTTGAATTGCGATGTTTGTTGCAGTTTTCCATTGCCAGATATGCTTGGTAAATTCTAGATCTTCATATGATTATTTACTTTTATGATTGTGCTTTCTCTAAGTTATGAGTCTACATAAATTGTTTGTTGATTTCTGGGTGTGTTTTGCTATTTTCAGAGGCACACAAAACATATGGTGGGATGGGAACAATGTTAGTAATCAAGGTTGGTGGATTATGTGCAGATCTATTGCAATGGTGAACTACTGTTGATTCTCTCCATTCTGCATCATGATATTCTCTCTCTCTTTCCTATTCCTTTTCTTTTATGTTTTTTAATTTGTTGCACTTATATCATTTGTTTATTTGCTTCTTGTGCAGGTTTCTGCGGAATCAGCTGACCAGTTTGGTGAATTGGTTGCCGATCCAACCACCAAAGAACTGCTGCATTACATAGAGAAACCAGAAACTTTTGTATGTATATGATTTAGTTTTACATCAGCATAATGTGAAGCACGTTGGAATCTAGTAGTATAAATGACTTAATTTTATTATCTAATTTCTGGTCATACTTCCTATGGCTTACCCATCTTTGTAAAATGCAGGTAAGTGATCTAATAAACTGTGGTGTCTATGTCTTCACGCCAGAGATCTTTACTGCCATTCAAGGTGTCTCCAGTAATCGGGAAGGAAGAGGTTAATTCTTACCTATTTCAGGCCTTCATTTTAATCTCTTCATACTTGTCCATGAATTTAGCCTGGGCATATAGTTCAGTATCCTGATTGCTGATTGGTCCATGAATAAGTAATAAATTTCAAGAATTATATTACTTGATCACATCTTAAATTGCTTGATCCTGCTTCCTTAGTCCCTTGCCATTTGAGACACAGATGAACATATCAAATTGCCTTTTTCTGTATGGTTGATATGGGTTTTCTGCATCTGATTTACCTAAATGCTTGTTGGAATCTTGCCACCAAGCTCTAATTATGAAGCCAAACAATTATTGTTTAAGAGGGTTTTGCTTAATGTCTCTACTTGATACAAAACATGCTTGTCAAATGCTATGAGAGTGCACTAGTAAATAGGACATAGCTAGCTATATCATTGCATGTCCACTGCCAGGGGTGAGAACTGAGGACCATTATTTCACTTGACAATTTCACATGTTGTTGCTGAGGAATCTTTGCAATTGCATCAACATGGTTACAGCTTTTGCTGAAACTCAGATTTGCAAGGGTCCATTTTAACTACCTTCCCTGTTGATGCTGCATTTCCTTTGTTTTTCTTTGTTTTTCCTATCCCTATTGATTATTCCTGAAGTTGGATGAGAGAGGACTGGACTCCACTTTTCTTTAAGGCTGGGGTGGACAGGTGGTGTTTGATATCAAATTAAAGCTGTCTCTCTCTTGAGCTGCTCAAGGTGGCTTAGTAGTGAATCACAGATGCCAATATCTTTACTTTGCAGAACTGAACTCTGATCAGATCCAATAACTGTTCCGATTACACGCTTGTTATGTTTGAGGTTTTCATCAATACAAAATATATTATCCATATGGGCGAAGAGAAGAAACTACTTTCAGTTAGCCTTTGCATTTCGCCATAGCGGCTAAGCCGTTTGGAATATTAGAAATTGATTTTAGAAAGAACGGATCATTAAAGAGAAAAGACTCTCCTGGTGCAGGTTTTATTACTTTGTGCTGAATCCAGAATGAAACCTTCTTTTGCTTTCATTTGGTAAAAGTACTTGTATGCTTGAGAATAATCTAATTATCAGTGTCTTTGATCACTATTCATTGCATGGCATGTAATTGTTTTCTTGCATCATGTATGATGATTATAATATGCAGCATTATCATGTTCTCATGTTTCTGTGTTTGCATGATGTGCCATATATGGAGTCATTTCCATATGTATCAGTAGCTAATTTATATTGTTTTCTAATTATAGGAAATGTACTTCGATTTTCCAGCTTCGAGGGTGCCCAGTCTTTGACAAGGTTGACTTCTCTTATGGTTCAATGTTTCTCTTCAGAATTTCTGCTGCTCACACAATAGAATTGCATGGCAGCATACATTAGAAATTATGTATATAATATAAACTTAGAAGAGTATGATGCCCACCTTGAAAGTGGTTTATTCACGAGATAGGTACATGTTGTAAATGTTAGGTATAACTCTATAAGTTTCTCGTTTAAGGAACCAATGCAGTCTGACTATTATTTTACAAGAACTTGAAATATATCTGTTGACCTTCCATGTCTTATTATGGGGTACTATCATAATTTTTTTCTAGAGTAGTGTTTTCCGTTAAATTCACATGCCTGATGAGTTCTCATACTTCTACAATTTGTTTTTCTCATATGTCCTTTCTTCTGAATAGATCTGTTGAAGAGCTGAAATTTAGTCTGACAACTTTTTTGCTACAGGTCCAGTCTTCCTATAGATTTTGTCAGGTTAGATCAAGATATTTTATCACCTCTTGCTGGAAAGAAGCAATTATATACATATGAGACCATGGATTTCTGGGAACAAATCAAGACTCCAGGGTATGGTATTTGTCTATTACTTTCTTTTCTTTGGCTGGTGAAATTTAAATGTCAGCAACTATGCACCCCCTATGTAAATGTGTTGCTAATGATGCAGGATGTCTTTGAAGTGCTCTGCTTTATATCTTTCCCAATATCGTTTTACCTCTCCTCATCTTTTGGCCAACGGTAATGGAACTAGGAGTGCTAGCATCATTGGTGATGTTTATGTTCATCCTTCAGCAAAAGTGCACCCAACTGCAAAGGTCTCTTCTTTTTGCCTAAAAATGAATTAGCACAAGTGTTTTGTGGTAGTATGAACTTATGTTAAATTAGCATTCAGAAAGTGATGCCATCATTGCTCTGCCCTTGGCTTTCTCCCCTCTTGATGTTATCCATGATCATCTGACACTTTCTATCTTCATTGCCAGACCTGGCCTCACATATACTCGGTATCTTTCTTAGTTAATATTTTGTGCCTAACTATAAACACTCGGCACAATGGGATCTTCCTTGTACAAGCATAATCACTGATCTATACCAAGTTTCTATTATAATACACTATATTCTTCTACATGTCTTTTAGTTTCGACGATTATATTCCTCTCTAATCCATGAGTTGCTTATTCGTCAGATTGGTCCCAATGTCTCTATTTCCGCAAATGTTCGTGTGGGAGCAGGCGTGAGGCTTAGAAGTTGCATCATCTTAGATGATGTTGAAATTCAGGTGTGTCACTATACTATATAATGAAGTGAAACTAACATTTCTTTATCATGGAAGCAACTATTTTATTGTCTTCTCTCTTGACAGGAAAATGCAGTTGTTATGAACTCGATTGTTGGTTGGAAGTCATCTCTAGGAAGATGGTCAAGAGTCCAGGCAAGTCCAGTAATAATATGATTTAGTTTGGTAATAATATGATTTAGTTTGGCTTATGCAGTCGAGCCTCTATAGAGAATTTCATGAACATTTGATTTTCTTTTGTTTTCCTAATTTGTAATTGAGACTAATACGTTCAGGAAGCCATTTTTCCCTATGCTTTCTTCTTCTTTTTCTTCCACCAAATTTATAACTAAATTTATGGTGAAGTTACCAGTCTAATAAGAGAACATTTCAGTCCCAGCAGCTGATACTAAATTAGCATCTATTAGACAATGTAGCTGATTAAAGTTAAACTGAATGTTCAGGCTGATGGAGACTATAATACAAAGCTTGGAATAACCATCCTCGGTACCTGCCCTCACCTTCTCATATTTCTCCGCTACGGGAAATGCGGTTGAAACAAGTCCTGAATTCTTTTTAACTTTTTTTTCTTGTGCAGGTGAAGCTGTGACGGTTGAAGATGAAGTGGTCGTTACTAACTGTATTGTTCTTCCAAACAAGATTATTAATTGTAGAGAACAGGAGGAGATCATCCTGTAAAAATGGAGAAACTGTTCTCATTCAATCCGTCAGAACACTGGCGTTTGGATTTCTGCTTTCGTTTTATAGAGATTAAAAATAAACGGAGCCTATCAGGAGTTGGAAGTCGTGTGTAATTTTATTTTATTTTATCTTTTTGTTTTCTACCAAGATTTTGCTGTCCAGCCGTTGTAGAAATGGAAATGAAATCAAATTTTTGGAATATGGTTTTTCTTTTCCTTTGAGAATGGAGTGAAGTTCATTGAGGAGAAGGGAAGATAACCAAATTGAGTGAGGTAATTATTAATACATGAAGCCAAACCATAGAATGACACGAGACAAACTTCAAGGGAATATCTCTTGGAAAAGATGACTTCTCAAGCTCTGCAGTATAAGATTACGTCTGACGTATGAATAGGACTGGCAATTTTTGACATAACCCTCTTTACAAAACAAGGCATGTAATGAATTAAGGGCGAATATAATAATAGGTTTAAGAAACAAGTGAATTAAACGTCATTCCGATTGCCCAGTAGACCACAGACCTGGAATTTGATAATCTAAGGCACATACCAAATTTTGTAAATGAGCAAGTTTGAAATTATTAATAAGAATAAAACCAATATTATTCCTTGATATTACCTATGGCGAATGATCTTTTCTTAGAAGCAATATACATCACAATAATTCAAATATCATCAGGGTTAATCTATGGTTCTGGGAGGGAAACACAACACCAGTTTCCCATAATACAGTATCTCATACAAAATTTCCTATCATGTGAATTAATAACAAAAGTACATCGAAACTATGTAACAAATACCTTCCATAAACTTAACAAATACCCTCCATAGAGCCCTGCCACCATAAAAGTATCAGCTCCTGCTATGTCCTTGGTCAGTGTTTCATGAGATTGCACGTAACAGCTAACAACACTCCTGAATCTGTTGAAGCTTCGGAATTGTTGACAATAGACGATGGGTTAGGGAAAATCAAATTTGCACTAATCCATACCATCATCAGCCACAAAGATATGACAAGTAAACAACTTTTGTTCACTGGTGTGGTCGCAAATCCAACTTGTATGCTTGTATCTCCATAGGAGAGATGATTACATGTCCCTCTTGAGCTACATCACCAACCTGCTGACTGTACCCAAGCATGTCTGCATCCTCATGCAGAAGATTTAAGGAAGTTGCCTTTGCATTCAATACTGCAAGTCCCTTGAACAAATTGAATAGATTTAAAGGCTCATTTGCAAGAGTAGTGCACTGTGGTCTGTCTTTCCGATAATACGAAGTATCCCAATGTCGCCTCTGTAAGATCAGAACAAACCTAGAATCTTCAATCAGCTGCTGAGAATATTTTGATGGTCGGGGAACTTTGAAATTCACCATGTGCAAGTCACATGGTAATGGAGCAGCTAAAGGAGAGAAGGATCTTGGAGGTGGCTGCACAGATAACTCCTGGGGATTCTTTGCAACAAATGCATGCAAAGGATAGTTCAAGTGAGCTCCAACACAATGAGAGAGGAGAGATGGGCTCAGAGGAAGGGGATTAGAAACAGGATTTGAAGTGGCAGAAATGTTGGACTCTACAATAATGTGAAAGATCACATTTATTGGACGATTATCCATCACTCCTTGCCCAAGACCCCGTCCATCATCCCTTACCAAACGGCGGTCAAGCATAATTTCTAACCATCCTTCTTTAAGGCTTGCCACACCCAATGACTGTCTAGAATGGACAGAGAACCTCTGGCCATTGGATCCCTGCATGAAGGCTAGAGAGGGCATAGGATAGTAATTCCCCTGCAGGGGGATCTTATCATAAGTTTCTCTCCGACTCATCTGAAAGCCATTTAAATCAGAATAAAGAATCCTTCTATTATCAATATCTGTCTTGTATCTAACAATCAATTCCTTGTCATTAAAATCCTGGCCAATGAGCTCGACATGATATTCTTTCTCCACAATAAGCCCCTGAACAGCATCATCCCCTTCATAAATTCTAGTACTATGGGAGATAGGGGTTTGTTCCCATGCTGTCTTAGGTTGAGAGTACACTTCCTGCAGTAGTGGTCCCTCAGAGATCACCATGTTCCCACCTGCCTGAACGATAGGCCGAGCATCACCATCAGGTTTAAATAGGTAGGCCCCACTTTCTGGACTAGAATACATACCTATTTCCTCGCCCACAAAATTCTTGTAACCATTTCTATGGCTAATCTTCCGCAACAAACCAAGCTTCACATCAAAAGTCAGACTTTGATGTTGATTCTGGATTTCAGCCTCATCATCTTCTATTCTCGTGCAAGCATATGGAGGGGGGCAAGAAAATGACTTGGACACTGAGAAGTACTTTATTTTTGCTGGTTTTGCTTTTTCACATCCTGCAAAACCATTGACAATGTAATATGTTTGCAACCCCATGGCAGGAACAGAAGCTTTCCAGTAGACACGATGCCTCCCAGTAAAAATCTTGGTTCTATCATGCTGCAGCTCTGGAGAAATTTGGCTTTGAACACAAGTCCAGTTCGAGTCCAAAACAGCAACATGTGGCCTGTTAACAACAACCATCACAACCTCTTCTCTAGTTTGCTCCAGAGGATTAAATAGGATCACCGAATGCGAAGTCCCTTCACGAGCACTGATTGCTTTATGCACTGGCTGAACATCATACTTAGATCTCACTTGCTCTGCCTCAAACTGAGATGGGTTATGGTCAGATTTTTCATGGCGGATGCCAAGAAGTACTTCAACAGCTTTAGACATGAAAATTTGCAAGTCCTGCAAAGAAGTATGCATCCGAAGTCCATAGTCCCGAACGACATGATCCTTGGCAGTACCGGTTACCCCATCATGGTGTTGAAAAAGAGCTAAATTCCTCCTGGCAGCAGTTAACTTATAGCCAAATCCTGTGGCCAACTTTTCACATTGTGCTCTCTGACAATAACCAAGTAACAAAGACATCATCATTTCTGTTGCACGAAGTGTTTGCTCTAGCACCCGATCAACAGCCTTGAAGAAAGGCCTTGAAACGTAATAGCCACTCCAGTAGTCTTGCTGCCTGTCAGCATAAGTAAAGAAATCACCAGATAGAGATGGAAAACCTACAATCTGACCAGAACCAACCTCACCAGGAAGCGAATAATTTATTCTATCAGCCTCCTCATGAAGAGTTTGGAAGTAATCTTCCAGAGTTCCAAATTTTGCCTCCGCGTTTAAACTAGGATTAGAGTTTATATAATCAAACAATTTTTGGTAATTCCGAAATTGAGCTTCTGCTTCATCAACACTGATATAACGGAAATCATCTCCAAGAGGAACGAGAAGAGTATTAGTGCGATATAGTGTTGATTTCTTCCTATACTGATCTAGTAACTTCTGTGCCCTTTCCTGTACATTTTCATGGCTGGTCTCCACTGGATGTTCCCCCCACGGGCACATTTCATAATAAAAGCCATGAACTCGAGCAAAATCAAATTGACAACAAATAGCAGGCTCTGGCCCACAAGTATGCGGAATATCATAAGAATAGAAGGGCATCATGTGGACAAAAATGTCAGTTGTTTCCTCAGCATCCCAGCTCTGACGCCATATGTATTCCAAATTCTTATTCCGTGCAAGTTCCTTCTTTACCTCATAGTGGGTCCTCTGAATAAGCATGTTCTCGAAACCCATACGACGGAGAAGATATGCCATGGTGGCTGAGTAACCAAATGGATCTATTGCCCAAGAATTCTTAGGAACAAATCCAATGGTATCATTCAACCACATATTCCCCTCTGTAATCTGACAGTGGAATTCCAAATATGAGGACACACAAGCAGCTATAAAAGAAAAATCACTAATGTTTTTGTACACAAGTACAATAAAATGATCCAATTCACTATCTCTCAGTTTGCTCACTAGCTCATCAATGACATCTAAAAAAATTTTATCGGAAGGAAATTTAAAAAATGCATCAACTCGCTGACCGGAAAATATGCTTTAGATGATCAGTAATTAATATCTCCTCAATATGAAGAACAAGGAAAATAAAAAATAAGAAGACCTGAGATTATAAAAGAAGATTAATCACCCCCAAGAACTTCTAAAAGTATCCATAATCGCATTCATTGCCAACTGTCTTCAACAAGTGCATGTGTGTGCATGTCAACTTGACAACTAAAACAAATTTCATTGTGGAATTTAGTTCATATGTTAACTCCTACATCCTACCATTTAGCAAGCAAGAAAAAGAGACAATTGATTTATTCTTTCCGTTCCCAGGGATATCGAAAGTTTTCTTTCTGTTTCTATTTTCATGTTTTTTACTTAAATCAAGAGTATTCTACAAAAAATATGGAACAGCTGAATAGAAAGATCCAAGAGTCTACTTCTCATTGCTTATTCAGTAACAAGCACATGAGCTCATAAACATAACCGCCAAATCCCAGCTAATGAAAGGTTCCAGTGTATACCTGCTCAATTATGGCAAAATAATGTGAATTGGCCTACATCAAGAAAAGAAACCATAAATTTTCATCAAATGAATGTAAAAGTCGTGCATTAATAAATAGTAAAAAAACTTCAAGAAAAGAAGAGAGCATAGTTTTAAAGTGAGATCTAAACCATAAGGATAGGCATGGGGTATGCCCATTATGCCCACGAGATGCAAAAAGAAAAAAGATAAAGGGAAGGGTTACAGATGCGTAGATATACTTGAAGCAAGTTATGAGTAGCAGGCTATGAAACTATACTCATTATCATACCTCATCATTCATCACCCAACCACCTCCAACAATTTCTAACTGACCATTCTTCACTAGTTTGGTGAAAGATTCTCTTTTTTCCTCCGTTGCATCCCTCCACCATCTCTCCAGATAAGACATTTCCTCCCATATGAACTTCCGCCGAACATCCTACAAATCCAAATTCAAGGAATCCTTAACATTACAGTAGCTTAATATCAACTTCCAAAAGATTACTCAAAACAAACTCACTCAAGTTTATGTTCATTACCCAAACATTAAAGTTTAAACAGCAAATACATTCACAGATTGACACTCTTTGGACTACATTAAGTATATAAGTTCATACCTCCAGAATTAAGGCAATTGAAGAGGCTTTTTAAACTTCCATTTCTTCTTGTTTTCTATCAGGAAGTGATGAAAAAGAAAGAAAAAGGACTCAAAAAAGTGCTTGATGTTAAAATCACAGTGTGTTTGTCCTGGCTTTGGAAGTGTCTTGTGATATAGAATAGAAAACAAATGACCATTATCAATGAGACAGCAGCATGTCTAAATTGGAAGAGAATGAGTCAAGAACCTGACAATTGTTGGAAGGTATCCAAGCACAGGTGACAGAGAGGAATGAGTAGTGGTGACAATTAAAAGTAGAATTGCACAAAGCTTGGGAGCGCAAGTGCTCTTCAGTGATCCAAATGATCTTTTGTTTTAATGATTAATGAATGGAAGATTGGAGTAATAGATATTGTTGGAGGGCAATATATGACATGAAATAATCATTAACGGGAGAGGAGAAGTGTATTATACTATATCAAATGAGAGGGGGTAGTTGTGAATGTAAGTATCATCCTTATTCACCTATTTCCTGAAGGGTGTGAATATTGCTCAACTATGCTCAGCTCAAATTAGAGATGGACAGAGTGGGTATACTACACAAACACAACTCAAACCCGACATGAAAGCAGTGGGTTCAAGTTTTCCTTCAAATTGTGTGGTGCCTCAAGTTAACTTCAGTAAACAGCTAGTCGACTATGTTTGCCAATGAGTGACTTGTTGTGAGTGAAGAGTTAAGCATGCATGTTTGCTCATTTTAGATATTATTGAGGCAAACCTTACCACCATGATTGCTAAACCAAATCTCTATCTAACTCTATCAGTCATCCAAACAATGATAGTAGCAACTTGGTGAATCAAAAAGGATATACATTACCCTGTCTAACTCCCCCAGATGCAAACAACTAATTTCATGTGAACCACTTGATTTAAAATTTAAGAGCAAAAAAATAAATAAATAAACGAAAGACACCACCTTAATCCAACTCCTCCACCTAGAATCAAAGCGCCACTTATAACTTAGTAATCAACCTAAAACAAACTTAGTAATCAAATTTCAAGTCCCTAACTAATATAGTAATTCAATCCTAATTCAGAAAAAAAGAAATGAAGAAACCTTTAAAGTAAGAGATTCCAAAATTTTTTTTTTTTTTTTTTTTGAAAAAATAAAAATTACATTACCTTAGAAAGTGTCGAAACAATAGTATCAAGAATGTGCCTAGATTGCCTCTCATAATACTCATCGACAGTCAACTTCCAGCCAGGATCATTATGAGAATGAGGCACCACAAAAACCTTCAGCTTCTCGCCATCCCATTCATTTCCTGTATAACTAACTCTCCAACCTTGCTTCCATGGCCCACCATCCACATCCAAGAACTCAATCTTATCATACAAATCTTTAGTAGTTATATCCACAGTAGAACCCATAACAACCACGCCTTTATCATCATTGTAATTCAAAGTTGGGGTCTTTCGAGGATTGGGTTTTCGGCTCCTGTAAAAATGAGAAGTGGGTTTTGATTTAAAAGGAGTAGAAAGAGGTTTTAGGATACCAAAATGCAGGATAGTAAAGAAAAGGAAAAGAAGTGAGATCGAAAGAGCTATAGTGAAGAAGTTCGTGAAAAGAAAGTTGATCAGAACCGTTCGTTTTCTTGGTTTTCTTGATGGAAGTTTTGATTTTGTTGGTGTGGTTGAAGGAAGGAGTGAGTGGGCCCAGCTGCTGCCGCCGCCGGCGGAGGTGGAGACACCACCACCACCACCACCACGAGTATTGCTGCCAATATAAGAAGAGAAAGGCATCTCTCTTTTTTGTTTTTCCTTTTCTTGTAGAAACAAAGAAAACAGTTTAGTTTTGAAGGTTTATTTAGAACTTTTGGTGTGTTTAAACATTTCAGGAAATGATGAGAAGGAGATGCAAATTTGGATGGATTTAATCAATGATGATGAGATCTATGTAAAATTCGATTCGGTTTTCATTGGGGTTACAGAGAGGTGGAGTCTTCTAAGTCAATAGACTAATTCTGGTAACCTATTTCATTTGTACGATATTAGGACTGCGTCTATATACAATACAACTTAATTTTCATCGAACCCTGTAAATAATTATTAATCCGTTTTATAAAATATTCCTTATTAGTCTTTTAGCTCTTTTACTGTTTAGTCTATCACTTTAGTGAAGGTTTTCTTTTAGGTACAAAAGCACAAACCAAAGCAGGGACTGAAGCCCATAAAAGGCAGGCAAAGTATCAAACACGTAACAGCCATTAACTAGCCTAGCGGGAGGTTGCCCTATTCTCGGCTATGAACTATACACGATAAGATTCTTACATATCCAAGGGTGACATTATACACATATACATATACATATATATAAAGAAAGGAAAATGGAGATTCCAGCCATTTTATCTGTAATCCAATCGTTTAGTTTTCCCACTTAGCTAAAGACTTAATGTAATGGATCACAATATATCTATCACCATAGTAAAATCATCTTTATATCTCTCTGAAATTGTCATTTGATTCTTAAAATATGTTTACTTCTTATTAATTTTTCTATATTATTATTTTTATACCTAATATAAAGTATATGATGTTATTAGTATACATAAATATTGGATGGGCTAAACGAAAGAGATTTTACATTTTGACCATGTTTGAAAGCAAAGTTAATAGTGCCATATCAAAACCAAAAACAAAAACGTTGGAATTATGAAGATGATGGCCTTTTCCTTTTTATATAATACCTTTTTGCTTGCTCACTGTAATTTAGGAGGAAATAACGAAAGGACATCAGTTCAATATTACATGCTACTTATATTTAATAGAATATATTGAATATGCAGCAAATATGAATGAATATTTTGATAGAAAGTAACATTAAAGTTGTCTATAAATAGATCAAATATTACTCATTCTATTAGGATCGAATTAAACAAATATTTATAGATCAAATAAAATTACTATTTCCACTAGTAATTCTTAGTTTCTTTCAAATAATAAATCTTAATTACCGTTTATAGAGTAATTTTAATTCAATGATAATTCTGATTTGAATTGTAGTTTGAATATGATATTATAAATACTTGAAAGGCTTAGAATCATTATTTTTATTTCTAATTTTTTCATAATTTAAAATTGGCAACATTAATTTTGGTTTAAAATCACGAATATCTAATTAATTTTACCTTTGAAATGATAATGCGAAGCTTGAGTAGTTGGAGGACTCTATAGCCCACGAATGTAGATAATGGATTCAGCAACACGAAGTCATAAAGTCTTAAGAACCAAATTATGGGTCTCGGCCGAAAGAAAGATAAAAGAACTGCACTAGCTTTGAAATGCCAATAATACCCCGCCTCTAATTTCTTCTTATGCTCTAGCGGAGGACATAGCAGTAACACCAGTTCAACCGCGCTTTCAGATCTCAATTTGAATTCCCGCGATCCAGGATCCGAATCCGTTTTTGAATTTCCAAACCCGCAATCGAAATCACGCTTTCTCCCTCCCCTTTAACGGTCTCTCTCTATTCTCTTGACCAAAGAAAGATCAATAACTACAGCAAGTATTTATCTTTAGCTGCTGATTTTGAGTTGAAATGTCATCGTTTGTTTCTCGAGAATCTGACCCAACTGGGAGACAATTTTATTGCCGCAAAGAGAAATCTCTCGGTGTTTTATGCACCAAGTACTTGTCATAATTTATTTTTCTCTTTCATTCTGGGTTCTTGATCTTGTTGATTTAAGACTGGTACTTTATTGTTTTAACTGGGTTCTTTTTTTCTTTTTCTTTTTCTCTTTTATTTTTTTGGTTAGATTCTTGAGATTATATAATAAAGATGGTGTTGAATCTATTGGACTAGATGATGCTGCTACCAAATTAGGTATCTTTGACCTCATTTTCTTCTGCCCTTTCCTTTCTTTCTTCTGTTTCCCCCCTTGAAATGAAAAGATCGCATCTTTGTTTGGTTCATGAGAAAGTCCAAGGAAAATAATTATCTTTATATGATGATACTTATATTTGCGGTCTTTTTTGTTCACTTTCTAACAAATTAAGGATGTCAAGTAATTTTCTTTGTGGGGTTTTTTCCCAGTAACCAATTTGGCTACTTAATAACATTAATTTTAACCCCATATGGATTTACAGGAGTTGAGCGCCGCCGTATTTATGATGTTGTCAATATATTGGAGAGTGTTGGTGTAAGATTCTTTGTTTAATTTTTCAATACCCTTTGTTTTAGTGACCTTTATTTCTTGTTAAGAATACAGTAGTAGTAAGGTCGGTGTGTTTGGACTATTTGTAGGTTGTAGCAAGAAAACAAAAGAACCAATATTCCTGGAAAGGCTTTGAAGCAATTCCTCGTGCTCTAGAGGGTCTCAGGGTATATATTTGTTATAGATCATAATTCTGGTTTACCTCTCATGTTTTGAGGAAATTCACACTCAAAATTGACACATGATTTCTTTTCTTGTTTCAGGAAGAGGGTTTGAAGGAGAATTTTAGTGCTTCTGTACCTAGCAGCTCAGCAAAGGTACACATCAGATAAACTTATAGCTTAGTTTCCTACAACTCTTTTAAGTTTTGAAATGTTGAACAGAAGTATTTCCTTTTGAGACTTATTAGTTGGTTCCTTATACTATAGTTTTATGTTTACAATCAATTACTGGTTCTATGTTGGCGCCTGATAAAAGGGATTTTGGTCATATTTCTTCTTGCATTGCTCTAGGACAAGGTGGTGCTTATCATATATTATGCTTGGGATGTCGTTGAGTTGGCAGTCTTTTAGATGTTAAATGCTGTTCCACAAGCTACTTTTCGCACTGGCAGTATTTAGAAGCACAATACATTAGCCAAGTCAAATTTTAACTGTTAACTAATCTTTCTCTACTTCGATGTTATTATTGGTCCAAATCTATATGTGGTAAGACTTAAATTTTAATCTTTCAGTCTATTTTTATAGCGCATTTATTCTGTAAGCCAAACAGCTGTTTAATTGATGTTTTAGTCATTTCATCTTAGTTCTTCTGAACAACATGGCAAAATTTTGAAAGGATCTGTAATCCTTCTCAATTCTACTTATATAGGTTATTTCTAAATGTCCTATATCAGGTTTCTAATGAGAATGAAAATGAAGGTTCTTCTAGTTCAAAAACCGATTGTCAGGAAAATTCTTCTTCGGCAACTTCAAAATCTGGTAATTTATTTGTTTCTTTCTTCTTTAATTTGATATCAAACTAATTTGGTCGTAAGCTCCATTATTCTCTTTGTAGTTAGTAATATTACATTCCAGCTTCATCTTGGCAATTGGAAACAGCCAGGTTTAGATATTTCAAGTGGTCATATGATATCAACTTACTTCATACTCATAATTGTGTTTGCTTAAGCAGAAAACAAAAGAGAAAAATCATTATGGCTTCTCACACAAAATTTTGTCAAGCTTTTCCTTTGTTCCGGCGTAAGTGTTACTTTTTTTTTCCTCATATAATTGTAATACATTTTGCTGTTATGAGCTGATGACTTAGCCATTTTCAATTTTTGACGAAAAATTTCTGTTACTTCTCTACAGGTAAACATGATCACACTTGATAGTGCTGCAATGTCATTGCTAGGCGATTCTCTTACTTCGACAGCTATGAGAAGTAATTATCTTAATAATATCAGCGTTCTTACCAAATTTAGATTAAGAGTGAACTCTGATTCTTTCCTTGACATTGTTCTGCAGCAAAAGTTAGACGACTGTATGACATTGCAAATGTTTTTTCTTCCATGAATCTAATTGAGAAGGTAAGTATTCAACAGTCAAAAGCACCCTCCTGAACACAAAGAATATCATATTTAGTTTCCTTGTGAATTTACTCGGTTCTAAATTTCCAACTTTGGGTGAATCATATGCAGACACATCACCCTGATAATAGGAAACCAGCTTTTAGGTGGCTGGGATGGAGAGGAAACAATGGATCTGCGGCTTCTTTGGAGTTAAAGAAGAGGGCTTTTGGTACTGATATTACAAACTACAATAATACAAAGAGAAATAGGGTGGAATCTGCAACTGACTGGAACTCAAATCAGAAGGAAAATGTCTCAGTGCTTCATGGATGCAAGAATTTAGGAAGTGACTGTGAAGAGAACAAATTGAATCAGTCCACAAAACATAGCTCTAAGAACTTCCAGTTTGGCCCATTTAGTCCTGTGGCTGTGCCTACAGCAAGTAATTCTGGAAATAAAACCGTAAACCGGATTCAGGACTTGGAGAGCCTCGCTTCTACTTATTGTCCTCAATATCACAATCAAGGTAACTCTAGGATTGATGGTTGAGACTTTCTCTTTCCTTCGGATATCTCACCTATGATAATGATGTCATGTACACCTGCATTACGTTTAATATTACTTCTGCGGCATCTGATATAGAATTTTTTTTCGATCAATGGTGTCGCAGTTCTAAGTGACCTTTTTGGTCACTATGTGGAGGCTTGGAAATCATGGTATGTTGAAGTTGCTGTGAAAGAGAAGAGCCAAAATGGTTCTTGATGCTTTTCTCTGGCTTTTACTCCAAGCTGATCAAGTACACAAAATCAACAATGTCGATACATTTCCTTTTTTACATTTCTTTCCTTAGCATAGGGATTAAGGATATATGGCCTTTGTTTGGATGCATTATCTTAATGCATCAACTGAATTGCATTCTACTTTATTAACTTTCTGATTGTTAGCTTTGAAAAAAAGAAAGAACATGAAATAAATTCCTGATGTGAAGAGTGCTTGATTCTCTCGTTTCTATTCTAATCCGTGATTACAGAATGTAATTTGTTTTTGTCCCCTTATTGTAACATAGGAACTATCAGCTTTGAGCTTCTTTAAAAGTTTCAAGCAAGTGGCAACAAGTTCTTTCCTAGACTTCTGGCAATGCAATTTCAATTTGTCAAAATAAACTCACTCAACACATGAAACATTACAGTAATGCCTTATATTGGTTAGATTACCTATATAAATTGCCAATTTTAAATTATTAATTTGTTATTATTCTGCATTGTGTTGGAGACCTTAAATGGGAGTATATGTTCCAGAAGGTTAGTATTCTGTCACTATTGTAGCCAAGATTAATTTCTTTCCCTGTCAGGTTGGAATTATTTCACTATGTCAGAACATGTTTTAGCATCAGAATTCTGAGGAAGTACCATTCCAACGCAGAGAGCTTCTCCATTGTAGTTCAGTTTTGTGCTTGAAGAAGGAAGCTGAACTCTCAATTATAGGCTGGAATAAATGCAGGAGTCTTATCAGATGTGGGCCTGAGCTAGGTTCTTAACCTGTGAAGGTCAGTTCATTCAATGTATGGACTGCAACATCTGTAGATTCTGTTTCTTATCCTGGTTGATTCTTCTATTATAAAAGATCAAAAGTGTGTGTGTGTGTATATATATATATATATATATATATATTCAGTTCAGTAATCTAGGGTCCTACCAAGCAGGCAATGTATATCCATTAAAATATTGAAGAAATATACAAGAATACGAGATTTTGATATTATTGTGGTACAGTAGCAATTAGCCAAATATGAAATCAAAATCACAATTTATGTGGTGCTAACAATTTATGTGGTGCTAATCTATTTGGAAGAAGCATAAAAGCCATATGTCACCTGCTGGTAATTGGTCCACTTCAGATTCTGGCATACAAATTGGACCTACTTCTGATAACTTCATTTCATTAATTATCCTTTTC
This sequence comes from Ricinus communis, assembly GCF_019578655.1. Taxonomy (NCBI): domain Eukaryota; kingdom Viridiplantae; phylum Streptophyta; class Magnoliopsida; order Malpighiales; family Euphorbiaceae; genus Ricinus; species Ricinus communis. Next base: position 29,859,723 of record NC_063260.1, on the reverse strand, counting down.
TTATGACATGCATTTATTTATTTACTTCATAAAATTGCTGCTTATGATATTACTTCGAAATTCTCTTCACAAAAAAAAAAAAAAAAAGAGCTGGAGGAGGAAAATTGTGATTGGTCAGATTAGATTGAGGTATAATACATTTAAACCATTTAACTCTTTCTTTTGGCTCCATTTGGATTGGATTTATAGAAATTATTACTTTAGCTATAATAACTTTGTTACCTGTGAGAAAATAGGATCTAATGAACAACAACACAGGCTAGTCTTACTTAATTATCCAATAATTATACTATTTTTTAGGACAAGAAATTATTAGTTAATTAAAAATAATTGAAATTATGGGAGTAAAATACAATTCTTTGGCTTGAAAATGGAGATAAGGAAGTAGAAATTTCTCTTTTGCCATAATTAAATTTAATGTCAGTTATACTAATTGCCAAAGGCAAGTTGTGTTTATAAATTGATTAGTTACTATTTCACCAACTAAATTTCTATCTGTCAAACCTACTCAATTCTAACTCTCTTTCCACGTGTTTTTTCTTTTCTTGCCCCAAATTGATTCTGATTAAAGAATCATTCTTTTTTTTTAATAAAATTAAAATTAAAAAAGTACTATGTGTTTAAGTCAGTACTTGCAAGTTTACGAATCAATAGTGCGAGATCGATCTTTCAAAAAAATTATGAGATTATTTATTATAAAAATTAATTATTATAAAATAATAAAAATAAATATAAATACTCAAAATTAATATTTTAAAAAAAATAATATTTTATTTTTAATATATTTATTAAAGTCAATAAGTATATTTGTTAATGTGTGACATGCAAAAAATTTATTGTTAATTTTATAATTTATTTAAGACGGAGAGTATATATACAAAATTAGGATTACAAACAAAAGTTATAGAAAGAAGTGGCCAAATCTCTCATGCTTTTGCCCAAAATAACTTTCACTTAAGTTGGCGGCAAACCCGAACCGACCGTCCATTGGTTTCAACAAACTAAACCGCAAATAAGAAACTCAGCTACCCAACCCTCACCTTACAGACAAATTTTTTTATTTTTTTAAATAGAAAAAAAAGGAAAAAAATAGTAATTAAAAGCTAAAGATCCGTCCACGTCGACAAAACGCAGAGAGAGCACACACGCGCATAGATACAAACAGCACAGCACAGCCTCCATAACAGTTTAGAGATTAGAGATAGAGAAAAGCTCCAGGCGAGCTCTGTAATTTGATTATATGGCGGCCAGTACAGCTCGAGCTTTTTTTCTCTCTCGAATCTCTGATTTCTCTCCTATTACTAAACCCCAGCCTTTCTCTCCCTCTGCTTTCTCTCGCCGTTACTCTCCCGTTTCCTCCACCGTTAGTTGTCTAAGTAGTAGCAGCAGCAGCAGCAGCAGTAGTGGAGGTGGTGTTTCGGACGACACCGTTTCCACTCGGAAATCAAGTTTTGACCGTGGATTTTGCGTAATCGCTAACATGCTTAAAAAAATTGAACCTCTAGATACATGCGTTATTTCTAAAGGCGTCTCGGATTCTGCTAAAGATTCAATGAAACAGACCATATCTACCATGTTAGGCCTTCTCCCATCCGATCAATTCTCCGTCTCTATTAGACTTTCTAAACATCCTCTTGACCGCCTCCTCGTCTCCTCCATCATGACAGGGTAAACTATATATATATATATATATATATACTTTTATTGTTATTTGTTTTCGGTAATTGGTAATTGAGATTTAAAGTTCTCATTTTGGTTTTTTTTTTTGGTAGGTATACATTGTGGAATGCGGAGTATAGAATATCGTTGATGAGGAATTTTGATATTTCCGTGGAGAATTCTAAGGAATTGGATTCTTTGGAAAAGGATGAGGAATTGAGCGAAGATAGAGAGGGTGGAGTTGGTGAAGTTTGCATTCAAGATTTGCAGATTAGTCCTCAGATTTTTGGGGATTTGTCGCCCGAGGCTTTGAATTATATTCAACAATTGCAGTTGGAGTTATCTGATGCGGAACAGGTGACTATATGCATATTCTTTTGAACTGATATTAGATTTAGTGTGATCGATTGCTATTATTTTCTTGATTAATTGTACTAACTGAAAATCAACTCACCTAATCATTCATGAGGAATTGAAGATAACAACGTAGGAGTAGGACTTTCAGTTATTTCTTAGCTGTTCTATATTGGCTATTACTTGGAATGTTCAGGAAATTGAAATTAGATGACTTCAATTTCAAACTTGATTTTTGAGTTTATATAACGTTAGCTCTTTCAGAGAATCAGGACTGAATCAAAGTCAATATGAAAGTTAATGTCTTACTTTTTCATTAGAATTCTGGACACTTAGAGTGCTTTTTTTTATCCCTGCTACCTAGTAGCAATCTATGATTCATAATCCAACTTTCTTCTTTGTTTTAATGCAAGTGTTTACGAGGTTAGGTAGATAGTCATCACTGTGGATGCTTTGTCAGCAAATCTGTCTCGGATGTGCTATTACTTGCATATGATCAAATATATGTTTTCAGGATACTTTTGGCTATGATAATTTTGATATGTGAATTTTACTGAAACATCATTGTATGATTGATATCCATTGTCCAGCTAAGGAGTGCAATCAAACTGAGTTGAGCGCTTACAATATAAAGTTTAAGCTCTGTTCCAGTAAAAAAACTCGATGCTCAAAACTCAACTTGAACTCAATTGAGTGTTTTTTATTTTTGGTGCTCAAGCTCAAGCTGATGTAGGATTTCAGATGTCAAGCCTTGATTTGACTTGATTATCATTATAACTTCTGATAGAATTCTATTATTCTCAAGTTGAAGCTCGTATAAGCTAGAACAAACTCAAGTTCAAGCTTGAATTAACCTTTTTATCATATATATTTAGGGTAAATCAGTAAATATAACAAATAATTAAACGTGCTGTTTATTCATAACATAATGCATATTGAAAATCTTATAAAGAGAGTAATAAATGCTTTGCTGGGCTCTCAAAGGTGCTCAAGCTCGAACTCAACGTGATTAAAATTGAGTTCAGTGTTTAGTATTATGCAAGTTGAGTTTGAGTAGCTCGTCTCATTTACACCCCAGCTGACCTTCATGTAATTTTGCTATTGCTTTATCAGAATTTATTTTCTTGGAGATGTGTCTTCTTTTTTATAGTTTATAGTGCTGCCTTGACTATTTCAGATAGACGGTGTTTAAGATGATTGATATGATGTTTCAGGAACTGGATGCTCGGAAACAGGAAACCATGCGAATAGAATGTAATAAAGGAAGTAGGAATGACTTACTAGAGTATTTACGTTCTTTGGACTCTGAAATGGTAATTTCTATGTGTTCTTTAATCATGCCATTTTGTTTTCAAGTTGAAGTCTGTATTTGCAATTGTGATATGTTAATATACTGAGATGTTTTCTTTTCTGTACTTAATTGTTTCTATAGGTGTCAGAATTATCTCGACCATCATCTGTGGAGGTGGAGGATATAGTTCACCAGCTTGTTCAGAACGTAGTACGGAAATTCTTCAAAGATGATCCTACCTCCAGGTTCATGGGGTGTTCAGCAATATCAAATACGGAAAATCACAAAGATGGTGCTGATGAATTTTGCGACAGCATGGGCACTTCTCGTGATTACCTAGCAAAGCTGCTTTTCTGGTTGGTAGTTTGTCTTCGCTCTTCATTAACGAGTCCCTTCTTTAAATTTATCATTCACTGAAGTTCAAAGAATACTGATTCATGCTTTTCATTTTTATATGTTTCAAAAGGATCATGGTACAGGTTTCCTGCATGTATTTTGTATAATTCTGAATAAGACATACTTGATTGTCGATTCCTATGAATCTACGTACTTCCCATGCATGGAAGTTTATCATAGGCCTTATGTCTACCAGTAATGCTAGTCTCCTTTGAGTTCCTAAGCCAATGTAATGTGTTGAAATGTTCTCTTTTTCTGTGGGCAGGTGTATGTTGCTTGGCCATCATTTAAGAGGCTTGGAGAACAGATTGCATCTAACTTGTGTTGTGGGATTGTTGTAAAGGAAAGGAGGCATGTACATTCCTTTCGTTTTGTTATTTATGTACCTTTTTCTTTTTTCCAAAATATAAACCATTTCTAGTTTCTTCCAATTTGTCACCTTCTTGCTTCCATCAATTTCTTAGTTTTCAACTTTATCTCCAAAGGTGGGAATATAATGTCTGAATGATGTACTTCCAGACCATAGATCAGTAGGCAGTAACCATACCTTTTGCTGTATTTGCCAAAATTTTCAGTTCTTGTAGTTTTGACATTGGTGTTGTACATTAGTGTGGTTTTGACTTTAGTGTTGGAGGAATATAAAGTTGAGGATACGAGGATGGAAGCATCTGTACCCCAAAATAATAATAGTATTGCACTTTTGGGCAGGCAAAGTTTTTAAAGGGGTCAATAAAGCTTTCCTTGTCCACGATTATGATTTTATAATGCTCTAAGGAAACTCTGGTTGCATGATTCTTGTAAAACAAGGAGATTTTCTTTGAACTTGTGTGTTCGTTTACTTGCCAGAAAGAAATATGAAGTCTCAAAATGTTGGTTCTTATCCTTTTTCATAGTTAGTCTCAACCCATCATTATTACAACATGGAATAAAAAAAGATGAAAAATAGTGACTGGAATTTATTTCTCGCTGATTGATGATGAAATGATGGCTCTTGGGGTCATGCTGGGTCGTTTCATCCATTTTCATGACCTCTGCTCCATTTCACAGCCATGTCCATCAATATTGATCCTGATGAAAGGCTCAAGGCTTTGTGTTAACCACGCACAGTTAAATCAATAACTGAGAGGTTGACGACCTTGTTTAATTCACCCTGCTTTGTGTTGCTATGGGAATAACCACAGCCCAGTCTTTTCTTATCTATCATGGTTTCTTTATAATCTCATTTTTCAGCTTATTATCATCTTTGGAACCGTACTGGATGTTTAATGCCAATGATTTGAATCTTCAGGACTTGTCCTGTCAAAATCAATTTATAAACAGTCGTCGATGAATGAAATAACAGTGACCTTCTGTTTTGAGTGTCAAACATTCTTAATATGCATCAAACTTCTACATAAAATGTTGGGTTTTGAACCTATGCTTGAGAAGGAATGAATTTGAAAAAGAATGCATTTCCAGTTGAATGAGAAAATTCATGGTTTAGCTGCAATATCCTTGTGAAATATGTTATTTTTCCAACATCATTCTGGTGTAGCTTACAAATTACAAGCAAATGACTAGTTCTAACAGTGTAAAGAATAAGAAAGACGCATTCTTTTCATCTGATTAATCTCTAAGAAAAATTGATCCATCAAAACTCCAAAAATTGATACAATAAATTTCTGTACTTAGTATCTTTCTCTATACACTACAAAAACTGTCCCCTCAGCCAAAAATATGAATTGAGGACTGAATTAAAAGAAATAATAACAATTAAAAGAATCATCTTTTTACACTAAACGAACAAATTGATCACTGTAGCCTTCTCTTTTGATGACGAGGGTGGCTATGGTGTTTATGGAGGTCATAAGGTGCCCAAAGAGAATCAATCGGGCAGGGCTTCCTTTCATCAAGTCTCCTCCATGGCTTTCCTTTACCGCTCCAGTGCAGCAAACTTACAGGTCCTGGATGCAATGACCTGCAATTACTAACCACATTATCACCACCGAGTCCATGCTGGTTCCATCTATGATGAATACCCTCAACATCTCCACCAAAAACCAATAAAAATGGTGGAAGAGAACCCAAATCATAAATCCTTCTCTCTTTTTGTATTCTCATCCATTTCTCTATCTCCTTCGTATATTCACCCTCTCTCCATCTAGCTAAATCCATTATCATCACACCAGTGTTGAAGTAACAAGCCGTTTTCCCTGCAAAAATCCCCGAGAGCTCACGATCCGACCAAAATTCATCAGTGAAGTACTTGGTGAAATTCGCATGACAGTATTCTGGTGCTCCTATGATTCTTGATCCAGTAAGAGGAACCCTCCATAGGTTTTGAATGTCATCAACAACGATAACATCAGAATCCAAATAAATCACACGTTTAACGCAGGGCTCAAGTATATCAGCTAAATAACTCCTTGCGTAATTCAATGGGTTATCAAGAGCTCGACGAATGGAAGTTGAGATTAAACCATCAACAAGATTCTCATTGAAGACATAGACCTTGAAGCTCAAAGAAGGGAACGCAGACTTTACAATCTTGGTCAGGTCTCCAGGACTAATCTTGCCTGAACTAGACGCAATCAAGTGAAAGAAAATGTTTTCAGGGCAAGAAGCATGTTTGACAACTGAATGGATAGCTGCCACGGTTCCTCTCAAGTACTCCGGATCAAGCGTCATTGCTACATGAACAAGAGAAGGATCGCAAGTCAAAAGCAAACTCTTTCTACTAATAGAAGCACACTCCAACCCATTTTGATATTCTGGTGCCTCCAAAAATTGCAAAGAGACATCAAACTGATCAATCTTTACGCCATTAGTTTCGCTACTAAAAGATCGAATAGCGTAGGTTGGAAATACAAACAGAAGAAACAAGAAGAAGACAGCCATGGAAATTGATCCGTGATGCAGATTTTCGGTGTTGAAGAAAATGGTATAGAGAAGTTTTAATATATAGAAAGAAACAGCAGACATGAAATGAAAAAGAAGTCAGGCAGGCAAGTACTTAATGAACAATGATTATGCAAGAACGCGGTTGCGACTCTGCGAATGTTCAAAGTATTGGTGGTTTCGATGTTTTCTTTCGTACTTGCTTAGAAACTTCAGTAACGCGTCTGTTGTTTTTCTTATTTTGAAAAAACAAAAATAAATAAAATAATCTTTGTTATCTAATCCCAAAAAATGCAGCTTTGTTGTATTTTATTTTCTTATGACTTCTTCGTACAATGTGAATATGATAATATATTCAGAATATTTTTCTGTGCCAAAGACTTGTAAAACATAAATTTAATTAACAAAAAAGAAAAGTATAAATGAGTTTACCATTTTTCTAATATAAAATGGAAATTCAGATTATGTTGCTTCATTTTAATAATTAATTTGAATTCATGAATAATGGTGGGCTGACTGGACATGTTACACCAGATGCTATATTATTATTATTATTATTATTATTATTATTATTATTATTATTATTATTATCATCATAACAATAAAATAATAATAATAATAATAATGATAATAATCTTTATGACATTAAAAATAATATTTGAACGCAGAAGATATACAAGTCATTTTATAATATAAGTTTTTTTTTTTTAAATAATTTATAAGCTTTATTCTGTTTTTAAAATTCAAGATATAATGCAGATAAGGAGTAAAAGCCAAATTGGTCCCAAAATTTCAAAAATAGCGACCAAATACATTCAAAGTCATACGAGAAATGGGAGCTTCTTTCTATTATTACAGTCACATGGACAGCTACACATGGCAACAGGCAGTCATTGATTTTATTTTAATTTCTTTTAGTTTTTTTTTTCTTCAGATAATTACAAATGAAAATTAATCCTTGGATGTTCCGTTGAGACAAATATTTAAATACTTCATCACTAAATTGATTTTTCTTTTTTCTGCAGAAGAGAAAATGTCACGGATAGAAATTACAGAAAGGGGAAGCTGAAGGAGCAGCGGAAGCAGAGCAGATCAATTTAATCAAGTAAAAATTTCATAGAACAAGAACAATAAACTTAAATTTACATTTCATTTTAATTGCAGCAAAACACCCGAACATACTTCCAAGAGTTCCAAGCTGACCTAATTGTCAGAATGTACTAACAATTCCTGCAATCCTCTCAGGATTTGAGATTTTGAGTCATTGGTTAGACTATTACTGCTACATTATTATTTTTGGGTCAAAGACATATTTCTAGAAATACACGGTGCTCACTATGTAAAAGCCTCGAAGAAACCACAGGAACATTAATCATAGCTGGTGTAAACAGGAAGGGGTTTTATACTGAAGAAACTAATACACATAGAAAGAAGTTTAGTCTATTCGACTTAAATTCTTGAACTCCATTGCTAATAAAATAATATACTGCTCAATTTAGCAGCAGCAGCTGCCTTTCAGCTTCAACCAAATGGGTAATTTTCAAATACACTAATAAATACATTTACATCTTACCATATTCATCGGTCAAGTTTGAATGGGAAAAGTAGGACTCGGCAAAGTTGCAGTACATAACTATGGAGTCTCAATGGAACAGAAAGGAAATTCAGATGTCACACTATCAACTAGACTAGACACTTTAAAGGGAATTTCAATTTCAATGTACTTGTCACTTCAATAAAGATACCAAGCTATAAGAACCTTGTCCTCTTTATATACTAGCATAAAATTGAATCGCCAATAAAGTTGCATCTTTTTCTTTTTTTTTTTTTTTTTTTTTTCAAATATCAGCAAGTAGAACACGTACATTCACTGAGAAATCCCTTTTGTGGAGCTCTGCAGCCTTCACTGTCTACCAGTTAGCTTACATGGTGTCATTGGAATTTCGAGATCACCAGAATCTGGGAAGAAACACTCAAAAGAATAAGATCTGACCATCTGCGTAATGTACAGCAGAACAAACATTTTCCCGACACCTTTGAGTGAGATTGAACCAGACTACAACTTCAAAGAAATTCGCTGATTCCCTCACTATTTCTACCCACAGCAAATTCTACACGGAAATTATTATCTGATTCAACATAAACAAATCTATCTAACCCGAAAAAGAAAAAGAAAAAGAAAGAAAAGAACTGCCACTGGTCCAGAAAAATACTAGAGTTGAATAAGTACATCTTCAAATCTGTTAACATAATGCTTGGTGCCTGATGTATAAAAAGCCGCCAATGGAAAGGCCTACGAAAGAAAACTGGGAACTTTACATAGATAATTTCAGTTGTCACCCAGTCTTATCAATTTACAGTTAAAGATTAAATTAATTCCACCTTGGGAACTTAATTGGTAAACTCAGGTCTACAAACTGTTAACGTGAAACAGAGCCCTACAAGAAGAGATGGACAATAAATAGATATATTTCTACAAAATTATCATGCATCAACCCTATTTACACGACAATCCATCAGGCATATGCTTCCCTTACAAGATATTATACTCCCGAGACTTTCGTAAGCCATTCCCTTTCTCAAGTTGTCAATTCGAAAATTCGTACAGATCATACCTGAGGAAGCTGTCACAAGAAAGTGTTTATACTTTCAACTGTGCCAAGAGCTTCCATGCAAACAGAACAATAAGTATCAAAATCTTCCCTGAGATGTCAAGTAAAACAACAGGTTTTACCACTCACAAAGCAACACATATCTACCTTGAGTCCCACAGAAACAAAATCAGCAATTAACAAGAAGCTGATAAGAATCTGTGGAAGCGTTGTATTCTTGTCTGAACCTGATCCTGATAACTAAATTTGACCTGTGATGAATTTCTGCTTTTCTTTCTCAATCGAAAGAAGAAATCCTCTGTGTCCAGAACATAGGAGATCTGCCAAATTAAACTTAAATTTTCAGCACTGAGACATGTAGAAGAATATTCTTAAAAAAAAATAGAAAAAGGGGAAAAAATCATCTCAGAAAAACAGGTTATTGATAATCCTACACACATGTAATCTGATCAATTTAAAGATCATCTCAGTATTACGTGAATAAATAAATTGCAGAAGTCATCTCTACTATAGTATTGTCTATCAATTGCAAAATTAAAAGAAATAATATCTGCAGTGCAGTCTAATATATAACCCATCATCCAGTTAAATCATTTCAAGTACTAAACAAGGGAACTCTTTTTAGCCAAGTGATCACGTTAATCATATTAGAAGTTTATGGTGAAAAACAATTGACTAACTCCAGAAACAGATGTACTCTTAACCCTAACATGGAAAAAATAAAAATAAACAAAAAACCAGCTCAACTAGGCCTTCAGTCTTTTAACAAGAAGACGAAGTATATAGTACAACATTTTCTACAGTGACCTTTTATTTAACAAAATAAATTATGCTTGTTAGTGACGTATTAAATTTAGGACTGCAGAATTGGTTCCTATTTCATAGGATGACTTATAAGATTTATTTCTGTATTTATTTTGTATTAAGTTGACTTCCTTATTCAGGAGTCATATACATATATCAGCTAAATTGTAATCTAATCGTATACGTGAAATATAAACGCTCTGTACTAATTACAATGGTTGTGAACAACTACCATTGGACAACAGAAGCACGTCGCATCTTGTGGTAAAAGAGCAAAGTGAAGAATTATGTAATGAAAAAACAAATCATAGGATGCACCAGGTTGTACATTAGAAGAAATGAATAAAAGGTAACATTTAGGATTAACTAGCTGGGGGTAAGGGTTCCTCAAACAATAAAAAGAGGCAACTTTCGATTGAAAGCAATAATTGGTCCTAACACATGAAACCACAGTCAAGAGAGAAGTTCCAGGGGAAAGATAGGAAAACTGAAATGGAAAATCATAGCAAATAGCCACAGCATAGAAAAACACCGTTGAAAAAGTACCTTGCATGAATTACAAGCAATCTTACACTCCAAACCGTTGAACATTTTAACACCATCTATGGCCATGCATAGAGCAGAATGCTCATCTACACCAGTATATTTTCGCTTGTTTCTGCAAATATCAATTGGCATAAGAGAGTTATCTAATTGATGCAATTGATTTCAATATTTTAAACTTTAGCAATTTATCCTTCCACCATATGAATAGCTTCTAGATAGACTTTCTTTTCATTTAACTTACTAAACCAAATCAAACATGAAACATGAAAACAATGGAATGCTTTCTCTCAGGTAAACTAGTCAATATTCTACAATCAGAATTTCAACTGGTTGTTTTGGAGTGGGAATGGGGCAAGGAGAGGTAGGTACTTGGAAGAAGCACATAGCAATTAATGTATGATGAAATGACTTCTCACAAAGAGCAGCCAATGAGTGACAGTAATAACCAACTTGATCCAGATGCTAGTCCAATAAAAGGTCTTGAAACTATCTTCTATTTCTGAAAAAAGAATTAATTAACTACTGTTGTGAATGTTCAATATGAAGCATTATTATTACCTCTGCAGTGCAATGCCATGCGGCTCCTTTTTGCTAGAATATATGGACAGAAACTCATTGTGCAAATATGCTGAAAAATTAGGATCAATGGCAACCGCCAACACCTCAGGCTTCTCAGTTACATTGTCCATCAGTTGGATGGACAAACGAGATGGGGCAGATGACTGCAGAAACAATCCAAGAAATTGTCAAGCATTGACATTTTAGAAAACAAATAATGGAAAGCACTATGCCCACAAGATAAATAGAAACTGTACATGTCCTTGAGGAAGAGGATGGGAGGACTTACAAATTCCAGGCGATAAATATTCTCCTCATGAAGAAGGAAACGTGCATTATCATAATACACCGAGTCAACAAACTTCCCAGACTTCCGGGAATTTTCATATTCATATAATTGAAGAAGCTTACCGTCCATATCATCAGCTGCAACAGTTTGAAGCTGCAACAAGAACCAAAATTCAGAATCACAACTAAAAACACAGGATACATAAAAAGACGAGAATGTACTGAGCAAACCTGTTTAACCAGCTTATATATTAACTTGTCAAGTGTAAATAACACATATGACTGATTTCCGATAATAGCTCTGCACTCATCTTCAAACTTGGCATTATCAGCAGATCCATCAAGCAAACCATATAGTGCACTCAGAAACCTGCAAAGCACATATATAAGAACAATATTAATAAACTAGGCACTTCAAACTAGTCACAAACAACAATAGCAAAATAGTCGCTAATCAGGCTCTGCATAGCTAATTTTGAGCTCATACATATTCAACTGCTTAAACCCACAAGCTAGCTTTAATTGTAGGCTCAAGAGGTCCTTCATTCAGAAGCTTATAATCTATCCTATCTCTAAGCTCATGAGTAACACAAGTATAGATATTTTTTTATGAAATACCATTAAATTCATATAAATAAAAGTACATAGATAAACGGAACAGTAATTAAAAAAAAAAACTTTATATTATGCAATACAAGTGCCAATGCCAACTAACTTGGGACTAAGGCTTAGTTGCTTTAAGTTAATGCAATAAAGTAAGTCCTCTGGAGTAACCAGTTTTATCCATATTTAGTTATGGGTCGAAATTCTGGATTAAGCTAAAAGGATAAACAAGCTACACAAAAAATAACTGGTCAATGAATCATAAGTTCAATACTATACGTGTGTAAAATGCAGATCTCAGTATTCCTTCATTAAGATACACTGTTGAAATCAAGTGTTCTATAGAAAGGAATCTTTTGGCAAATGGCATGAATCCTGAGTTCATCAATGACAAACATTTCCTTCTGATGCACTAGGAACATGCAACTACAGATTGAGATAACAAATAAGCGAGGGCATGTGTTTTCAGTTCTGATTCCAATGATAAAAAAATTATTAAATATCTGATGTCCAAAGTCTCAGTTCTTCTGAGCTCTTCTAAACTCAACTCATTTGCAATGATAATCATAAACAAGAATAAACTACCTTGCATAGGGATTTTCAGAACTAGAGTCCTTAACAGCTCTCCATCTCATTTCAGCGCAGGCCGAGTTTGTTTTTGCTGATACAACTCTTTCATACAGAGCCTGCAACATTCAAACACAAACAATATATCTAGCACAGTTAAAAATATATTTGGAGATTCTGAAAGAAATTTACACTTTTTTAGTATGAATCATTTAAGAAAATACTTGAGAATTTGGCCTTATTGTGTTTCAATAATTAGACCCCTAAACAAATAATTGTTTACATTTAAGCCCTTAACTCATTATATTTTAACAACATAGTCCCATAACCAAATGATTTTAAAAGTCAAGCCCATAAACTTGAAAAGTTTGTGGTAAACCTCACCCTATACATTACAGCTAGATCATTGCCCGAGGAGTACCAAATTGAAAAATTAGGTACAACTAAGTTATAAAACATAAATGCTTTACATTTAAAATAATAAAAAATTACAAAAGAATATAAGAACTATAAAATAAGAAAAAAGACTTAGCAGTTCAAGAGAAAAAAACCATCAGTTTCAATTTCCAGAATCAGCAAATTGGACTTAATGCACTCCACTATGAAAACCCAAAACTTGAATCAGTATCAAATTCCTATGGTGTTTAATAATTATAGATTTCTTATTATGATTTACTATCTGTTTCGAATTTTTAAAAAATATTAAATCATAATTTTGCTGTGTTTCTTCAGTATGTAAGTTATACGAATTTTCTAATTCCACCATGAATTCGTGAAAATCCACCTAAAACTATTTGATTGAGATATTCTGTCCTATTTATGCTTTTATTTTTTTACTTTTATTTTGATTCAATTCCATCATGAAAAAGGAAAAAAAAAAATTTCATCTTTTATTTTTATGGAGGAACCTAAATTCAAATACTGTAAGATCATGAGATGTGATGTTGACATGTTAAAATTACTTCTTGAGCAGTTTAAATTGTTAAAATGCAATGTTCAAAAGCCAAGTATCATTTTATCCAAACAAAAAGGCATTCATAGTTAAGTTAGGTTCCATACTTGATGAAGCCTGAAAAGCACATAGAAATCATCATTTCCATAAAATTTCCGAGAATCATTCCTTTCTCCGTCTGGCAAACCTGGTGGAGCATGCTTCGCAAGAGGCTTAACAGACAAAAGAAAACGCTCTGATACTGGCACATCTCCAGCAAACTGTGCATCAGTCATTCCCTCTGCTTCACCTTCACTCTCAGCTTTCCCATCAACATCATCACGCTCTGCATCGTCATCCTCTTCATGCTCTTCCCTGGAGCATTCATCACCAGCGGACTCACTTCCAGATGCATCATCGCCACCCTCAGAAGCATTATCACTATCCTCATCATCAGCATCAGCATCCACATCATTTTCTCCTCCAGCGTCCTGAGAATGTAATTCTTCCCTATTTCTAGTTTCATTCTGCCTGCTTTCAATGCTATGCTTTCCCTTGGGCATAGACTGCATAGCATTATCTCCATAGGCAGCAAAATTTTCCTCCTCAAAATCACCATTAGGGGATAATTCACCCTCCTCTTTTTCAGTTTTGGACAGTTCAATGGATTCTTCAAGATATCTACTAGATTTATTACCATCGACCAATGCTCCATTAGCTGGTAAAACAGATTTAGCACCAATACCACCCTGAAGCCCTTAAAATCAGTAATTTTGATGCAGAAAAAAACTAATAATCAAGAGAAAACAAAAAAAAAAAAAGATGCATAATATATGTACTTGAAGCCTATATGATCAGTAAGTTTAATGCAAGAAACTGAACAGTTAACCATTTGAATAAATAAAGACCCAATAAAACAGAACAAAGAGGAAGAAACGAGTGGAAATAAGCAAGCGACTAATGTATGTACTTGACCATCTCAAAGTTGACCTATAAGTAGTTGAAACTTCATTTCTTACGTCTGATGAAGGTGCGATGTCAATGCCAGCTTTGGGTTTATGATCCTCAGAAGCAGCAGCATTGAGATTGGACAATGTTGAACCAGATCCTAAAATATCCAATGGCAGATAACACGATGATCAGAAGGTATCACATTGATAACAATACCTACTTTAATAATGTCAACCAAAGGGGTAATAGTCTAATTGGTACCAAAACTCTGGCCTATGTTTCTACATGATATGCTTTAATTTTTTCTTTTTGGTACCAAAACTTCAATTTCTGTTACAAGCAATTGCACCCATTAGAGATCAGTTCAATTTTTTATAATGTGGAGAACAGAGCTCCACATCAACATTCCATTCACCGTCCGCGTCACGCTTGATTTTGGGTAAATTGTCTTATTGGTACCAAAGCTTTGCACTTATATCCAAATGGTATCAAAGCCCTGATAACAACGGGGCAATTTATCCAAAATCAAATGTGACGTGGACAGTGGATGAAATTCTTATGTGAACCCCCGCCTTCCATGTTATCAAAAATTGAATAGATTCCCAACAGGTACCGTCGCCTGCAACAGAATTTAAAAGTTTTAGTGCCAAAAGAAAAAATTAAAGTATTTGAACCAATTAGAAATATAGGCCAAACTTTTGGTACCAACAAGGTTGTTTACCCGTCAACCATATATCACAAACGGATATTTAATGAACTGAAACAAACCTCCAACACCACTGGCACTGGTTCTTCCATGACTTTGTTCTGCTCCTACCATAATTAATGTTTTGGAATCAGGAACTCCCTTACCAGAGGTAACTTGTGTGTTAAATCCAGGTATTCTGTCAATCACATCAGTATCCTTGTGCTCTCTTTCTAGATTAAACGAATTAGATGTCAGATCATCTTTAGTCACATGATTTACTTCAACTAAACTATCTCTAGCCAAACTATCTCCATTTGCCAAACTGGGCCCACAACAGCTTGCAGGTTCTATTGAAGTGTTTCCATCTGCAATGATAGCTGATCTTGGCTTAGAATTTGATATAGTAGGATCAGCACCATTTTCTGCTATGTTTGATGTAATGCAGTTGATCAAGTGAGACCCAGTCTCACTTTCAACTTCAGGATTCTCCATGGCATTAGAACGAGAAACAATGCCAAAAAGTGGCTCCAGAAATGTTGTCCAGAGCCTCAAAACTTTATTCAACTGTTCTTTGGTTGAACAAATCTCTTCGCATGAATATTGGACAAGTTTATACAAGTCTTCATGAATGCTCATATCAGAGTACTCATATTCCAAATGTGGAACCACAGGTTGTCGGTTACCAGCAGCAAAAGCTAACAGAATATCATCTTCTTTCTGCTGCTTCTCTTTCAATTCCTTGATCTCAGACACCAATGCTGTGTTTCAAAAGTCAGAAGTACAAGTAAGCACCAAAGACAATGATGTAGAAGAAAGACATAAAACACAAGCCACTTTTTGGCATTTATCTCTTATCACAGACAAAAACTAGAGTTTTATTCAAGTAAAAAGTCCAAGGTTATATAAGCTCCTTTTCAATTATCTCATTAGATAGGATCGCTACTGTTTGCAAAGGAAGCCTGGAGATGCCAAATAATTATTAAAAAAAAAATTCCATGTTTTTAAATATATTTAGCACATTCAGATAATAACCGAAGAAGATACTGCGCATCATAATAAATTTTTTAAGAAATATGACAACATAGTATGTGCTTGCTATAAAGTCTTAGTTAAATTGCATAGACAACATAGCCTCAGAGAAGTAGAACAGCAAAGAATTACTTCAAGTAGCTGCCCAGCACAAATTATTTTATTTTTATCCAAGAATTGGTCATATTATCATCTTCAAGTCTATTTCTCAATTCTAACTGGAATAGGCCTAAAACTCCAGCAAGGCAGAATGGCAAAGAGTATGTAACATGTATGCATAATATTAGCAATTAGTTAATTTGATTATCAAATTGAACTTACATCTTGTACTCAAGTTCTTTGAATCTTGCTGCTTGAAATAGAAGCTACGGTGATCCAGTGATTTGTAATGGTTTTTTGAATAGATTTCTGCCCAAACCTTATTGAAATCCGCTTGACACCTCATCCACTCTTCTTGCTTTTGCTTTAGGCGAGTTAATATAACAGGCAGCGCAAGAGTTGGGTTTTTACGTAATATGTCCATGACATCTAGACCATGATCTCCATATAAACGCTCAATGCATCTTAAATTTAGAGCTGCAATAACAAAGGAGAAGAGGAACCATAAGGTAGTCAGAAGAAGCAAATATAAGCTCAAACAAAGAAAAATTGTATAATATTATGTCAAAGCTAACTAATCAAATTAAAACTAACCAGTAAAATGATCATCTATATTGATCGGAGCCTCTATTTTGTTTTCATTGATGCTGTTTAACAATTCCTCTGCACGTTTAGCTGTGGAGGTCACAGACTCCAACAACATGTCCAGCTCAAATCTAGATTTGTGAAAATTAAGATTCCAAATTACTTTCTTTCGAGGTCAAGGAAGTTCCCAGAAAAAATAAGGACAGAAAAACCAGGACTGCCAGAGACAAGCAAGCATCTTACCTGTCATCTTCACACCTGAACAAACTTTCTTCATATTGATTTCTGCGCATATGTTTAAAAGAGTAATCCTCACTTCCAGAAGTCACCGAGACCCAGTGATCATTTAAAACTTGAGCACCAAGCTCTGATCTCTGGCTTGCCGAAGGTATTGGATACTAAAAAGTGACAAGTACTAAGTTACGCATCAGTCAGAAATAGTTCAAGATATCAACAACAAAGTAATTACATTCCATACATCATCTGGCAGAAGCCGATAGCTGGGAGTACAACGTTGACAGTTAGAAAGGTCAAGCTCTTGAATGGATTTTGCCATATACTTCTCCCTGTATCTTTCCTTTTCTTTAGCAACATCCAATTCACGCTTCTGCTCTTTATCTTTGTCCTCCACTTTCAATGATCTAGATGCATGTCCATCACTACCTAGTGATTCTGCAATTGACATATCAACATTATTAGTTTGCAACACATTGGAGGAAACATAGCAATGAGGTGCGACGGCAGTATCCCATAAAAACAGAAGAACGGCCATTATTGATGAATGTAACTGTTCATAGGCCGGAATGAGCAATACTCAACCTGGGCAGAGGTTATTAGGCCCGGGCCAACCTGAATGTATATGTATGTGGTATGTATAAAAAATTTATTTAACTAGGGGCTTGGAGGGATGAGATTGGGTAGAGCGTCTTTGAAGGTTGACCCAGTTTGACTGGGTACATACAAATAAATACAAATTCCATTTTTGTATGATTACCGGAAAAGATACCTCCAAGTGAACATGTCTATTGATGAGCAAATAGTTGTATGATAAAGCACACAGCAAAAATGTAAAATAATATTTACTTACTTTTACTCATAACACCGGCAAGGAACCCATCTACGAAAAAGATTTCCATTCAGAGACAACATAAGGAATTAAAAAAATCAAAATGAACTCGACATTAAATGAAACCTAAAGCAAAAGCATCAAAAATAATAATTATAGTTACCAATATTCTCACGTCGCTCAAAGAAATCATTGAACTCCTCCATAAGATCAGGATACTTTCCGAGTAAATCAGCCACCTAAAATGCAGAGACTTTATGAGTACTAGTTCATATCTAGGAGCCATTACCCAACTAGATTTGGATCAAAATACTAGGACAGAACAAAATTGGAGTATCGAAGAGCAATTCAAGTTGTATTTTAATTCGATCCTACTAGTGGTTTGGTTAAAACTGTTTAGGATTCAGAATAAACTTCTTGAGGTCCTATTGAATGGAAGAGCTAAAACATGACTTTAAGTGGTCAATAGTACAAGCCTAGGCTTGAAACATCAAGTAGGCAGACCTACATTTACACTATGCTGGAATAACTAACTAAAGTAAATTCTATCAGAATACAATTATCTATGCCACTAAACAAAGCAACAACAGAAAATGAATTATGTACATTAACCACATATTCAGGGAATTTACCGGCATGATAATAGTCTCAAATAATATTCAACACCCAAATCGCATAAGGCGATAGGGAAGAACCGGACTTAATTTGGCTCATTTCAATTAAACAAAAGGTTCACTTCAAAGCACAAATTTCAGGAAAAAAAAAAAAAAAAAAGCCTTATGGGGTATTCTATATAATAGTAAAGAAAAGTATGACAGGAAGGAACAGTCGGACTTATATGAAGGGTAACCTTTTTGTGTTGGAAACCTTCAAGACACTCCACAAAGAGTTTTCTGTTATCTTTCATATTTTAAAAAAGTTTTTGAAAACTTTGAATAAGATTGTTAGAAACTTCTTGAAACCTTTTGAAATTTTTGTGCGCTTCCTCTTTTTTGTTTATCTGAATTTCTATATAGAATACTCGGCTTACTTATTTTTACATCTAATTTCCTATTAATATTCCTATTTATTGATTATTTTACATCTTAAAACTCTCTCTATATATATATATTAAAGAATTAAGTATCTTTCATTTAATAAACATCTTATCCATTCTAGAATTATGATAATGAAATACTAATATCAATATTTTTTCAATATGTGAAAAGGATTCTCTAACGTTGCATGTCCTATATTTTCCGAATAGCTCATATATCCTGTGTCATGTCATGATGCGTTCGCCGTTTTTTAGTTTCCCCACAACCTAGCTTATATTATTAACTTAAAATTCTTGGCATATGAAACAATTAGAATATTTCTACAATAAGATTTATACTCACCTTCAAGCCAACAGCTAAAATAAGCCCAGCAAAATAATAAAGCAGACATAGAAACAAAAATAATGTTATACTTTGTCTTGAAATAAATATTATAGTTTGCCTACTCAAATAAATCCTAATTTAATACTGCAATTTCTTATGGTGGAAAATGCTAAAAGAAGAGAAATGAATCAAACAAATTTTTCGATAACTTCACTAGTCATTTCACATGGTTATAAAATCCTCAAATTAGCTTTTAAAAATTCAGAGTTTATCAAAAAGACGAGAACTCGGACTGCTTCATCAACTCTCAAAGAAAAATCTGAAAAGACAACCAAAAAAATATAGTCCTTGAAGCTTGAAGCCAACTTCTTGGACTCAAAATTTCAAAAGGCACTTCAATGGGAATGATATGGGATAAACATGAACATAAGTCTTTGGCATGATTCAAATCAGATTGTGCTAACTTAAACCAGCAATGATACCCAGACTGACACAATGTGCATGCACACACATATGGATGTTAATCCATATGAATATCTTTCTATATGCATGTGCCTCCATGATTAACTACCAAAAGAAGTCACCATAATAATGTCAATCGAAAAAGGTACAAATATGGGCCTCATGTTTGAGCCAACAGTCAATATGGAACTCAATTTGTTCTTTTGGTCCCAATATGACCTTGTTTCAAAAACCAGTCATTAAAGCTCTTCACTAGCCAGACCATAAACATCTGTTAGTTTATGAGGATGTGGACACTAGTTTCACATCTTTTCTTTTGACTAACCCCACAAGATTTGATCAATTTGTTCCACGTCACCATTATCTTTCTTCTGCTTTTCCTTCTCTGTAAACTCAACAAACCAACCCCAAGAATGAAGCCAATAAGGACAACCTGTCTTTTTTCCTTCTTTGAACTGACCAATTAGTTCAATTCTTTTATTTACCTTGACAAAATTGTGGTACTGTTTTTTTTAATTAGATCATATCATACTTTATCTTCAAAAGTAATTATAATGTGATACAATTATAACCATAAATCAAAAAAATCCAAAGAGAGAATATAAAAATAATTTAGTGTTATAAATTACCAATCTTGATCACGGCAATACCACTCTTCTTCTTCCCCAGCGAAAGTTCAAAATTAACCCCAAAATGCTCTCGCTTGTTCCACAAATACCAAATCATCTCTCTTATCACTCATCACTCAAAAACAATAATAACAACACACATTTCTCTCTCTAAAATCTTAAGAACAAGTAGTACCATTCAATCATCTTTGATTCTTGATTCTATTGCTCACGCTCCCCCATAGCTCTTCAATAATCGCCACTTCCAAATAAAATATTCCATAGAAAATCAAAGAAAAGAAAATTGGATTCGAATAGATTGATGAAAAGAAAAACAAGTAAAAGAAACCCTCAAATCCTCCTGTCATTTATGGCAGAAGAAAATAGGGAGATAGGGAGAAGCTCAAACTTTAGGGAGATAATAAGTGAAGGCTGACAAATCTAATAATGGTGGGTAAGGGCTGAGTCTTTGATTGAGCACAAAATTGTTGATAAACAAAAAAAAAAGAAATGCAAATAAAAACTAGAAAGTATTGATGGTTTGCTAGGAGTAGTAGTTTAAGAAAACAACCATTAAGGTTAGCTATAAATTTGGACTAATAGAGTTATGAATCTTTTCTGAGTAGGTGGCTCCAAAGTTTGCCATGTGAGCTAAATTTTAACAATTTTTAATAAAAAATATGGCTACGTGAGGTTATAAGTGATTTTTAAAAGTTGTGGGATATAATGGGACACAGAAGAACATTAAGTTCCAATCTGACTATTGGCTCAAACATGAGGGTCATATTTGTACCTTTTTAACTAATGTAAATCTAATTGATGTCCTCAAATTTTTCAATAAGAATTCCCCCTAGCAAATGTTAATCTGTAATTTCACATATGTTTTATTTTCTATGCATTCAAGTTGGCATTTTCAATGTGACCAATGACCGCCAAGATGCATTGAAGATTGATCTAATAATGGTAATATGAACATATTGGAATTGCATAGATATTATTGATGCTATATTTCTCCACATTATTAATGACAAACTTTCCTTCTCTAAACTTTTACATGTAAGGAATTGAGATGTGCAAGATAATTGATTGGTACAGTTTTCTCCACATTCTACCACAAGCTAGTCAAATGAAGCTCGTAAAAATTTCTTTGAGGCTAACCCTAAGTCTGTTGAAAGCTGATACAAATGACTCAGTCCTGATAAGTAAAATTCTAAATGGCAGCACCCTACTGCTCATCTAAAATTCCGGATCACATAATCTCTGCAGTGGCCATTCAACTATTCATCCAACAACACTAAGATTAATGAGTTTCCTTTTAATTACAATTTCAAACTAATCTGTAGGACCAACTCCTACAGAACTCATCTTCTACAATTTCTCAGCAGGGCTTTTTAATATCAACACTTCAGACTTCTAAAGCCCCTTAACCACTTAACAAGAACTAAAGTTAAAGTGTAATAAGTCTAATCAGTAATAAGCCTGTACAAGCACATCATTATTGCACTCACTGACATAATAATAGAAAAACAACATATACAAAACATATTCTCATCCAGATGATAAATATTGTAACATTGAGTACTTCATGTACGAATTAGTTCAGATGGTGACTATTCAAACATAATAATTATTGCAATCACAAATTTTTGGGATATTATGTAATTAACAAAACTCCATAATACTTTCTTATGCTGTTAATCTTAAGCAAAATAAGAAACATACTGTAATTCTAAACCTTTACCATCATCAACCAACTTATCATAATTGTGAACAGACCACATATGCATATAGATGACTGTGCATAAAATAATAGATTCTTTCATGTAATTTCATTGCTCTAGATATTGAGGCACTTCAAAGACTTGAAACTGATTGAGATGGTTTAACACATACCAAATTTTGTAAATCATTCTTTTTTATAATTCCATTGCTGTAAATATTAAGGCACTTCAAAAACGCCTGATAATCATCTGAACTGCCTAGTTTCTCCTTAACCTTCTCACAGAATATGAATCCTTGGTTGTACACACCTGGCATCAAATTAAAAAAAAATGACAAGTTGGAAAACATGAAGACGTGTCAAAGATGCTTGACATGTAACACACTTGAAACCTAGTGATTCCAAAACAAGACTAGCAGATTATAGCATACTGGCAATCATTGCAATAAAGCCACGCAATAAGCAAGACCTCTTGTTCTATGAGCAACAGTGGCTGACTAAGAGGAATGCACATAGGCCATAGCACTTGAGATACAGTAATAGCCAACTTAATACAGGAATAAGGATGTCAAATCAGATCTTATGCCTGACTACACCAGATGCATCAAATTTCCTACACTAAAATCACTAATCACAAAGTCAGATAATATACTTGGATTGCACTCCACTATACCAAAGCCACAGACCATACTTAAATACCCATCATTAAAAATATCAGTCTATATCACAAAGTCATTTTTTGCATTTTTTTGTGTAATCTAAAAGCTCTAAGCATTGGATCAGTTCACTATCACTAAATACATGTGGTTAGATAAGAGTAGACTTTGACTTGATCATTAATTGGGTGGTTTTCTTACAATCTTTTAGCGGGTATTTATTTAACATAATTGTTTTAGTATGTCATATTTTATTTGAATGACACATTAGATCTGCCAGTTATTGTCTATTCCTGTAAATACAGTAAAACTTAAAAAAAAAACTACTAAAAACTTGTTGTTAGTTTAGCAATAAACTTTGCTCAACTTTTAAATTGGCTACTTAAAAAGAGTGGTTTTTTATCGCAATATTTTAGAGGGTATTTGTTTAATATAATGTTTTAGTATTCGATCTTTTATTTGAATGACACATTAGATCTGCCACTTATTGTTTGTTCCTGTATGTCAGTCCAAGTCATAAAAACTACAAAACAGCAAAAATTTGTGGTTACAAATGGGAATTTTAACTTTTGAGAAGCTGTCCGATTTGTACTTAATGGAAAACCTGCAGGATTTTTTAAAATATAATCTAAGATCTTTGCAGTACACAATAATGGTTATCTGTCTGCATCTAACACAGAAAAAAAGAACAAATAAAACAAATTACCAAACCATACTACATTGAACACATAACAGATACATGAACCAAATATTTTAGGGACAGCATGAGACTTACTCTTTAAATTGTCTTTGTCATCATAAGAAGAAATATTAGAGTTCATTCCAAAACCTTCACCCTTCCGGCCAGATTTCCTTTTGTCAGGAAAACGCTGCAAGCTGAAGTCCTTATTGCTATCATGCTCAGGCTCCCTATCATCATCATCGCGATTTCTCCTATCTCTATTTTCCTTCTCAGCGCGCTTTCTCTGTTCTTTATGCATTTTCGCCATTGTTTTGTCTTCATCCAGCTCAGGTCGATCAACACTAAGATCGCGTTCACCATGGGAAGTAACAATCCTATCCCGCCGACGTTGCTGAAAGAGTTTCATGCGTTCACCATTAAGAATCCACTTATAACAGATGGTCTATCTCATTTACTAAAAGTTAAACCAAAAATTTGTCCTTAAAAAATATATGACACATTCAGCAGATCAATGCTAATCCACCCATGCTCCAACATCAAAGGTGAGGAAAGGGCAGAGAAGACATCTGATAATTGCTATCACCTTGTCCACATGCATCTGCCGCAATGTCGGTGCAGTGGAGATTCTCTCATTGTAACGTTGGAGGGGATTCCGGCCATATGGAGCATTCTGGGTCATGGGTGCTCCTGACGTATCTGGAAGAAATC
The DNA here is from genome assembly GCF_019578655.1 of Ricinus communis. Classification (NCBI taxonomy): domain Eukaryota; kingdom Viridiplantae; phylum Streptophyta; class Magnoliopsida; order Malpighiales; family Euphorbiaceae; genus Ricinus; species Ricinus communis. The sequence continues at coordinate 29,835,622 of NC_063260.1, read as the reverse complement.
TCCTGAACTCATCAAGCAAATCTTGATGGTCCTCAAAAAGAGCAGCAACCTAAAAGTTATTAGAAAGATAAACTAAGATAATTAAAAAAGGAAAAGAAATCCTCTCAGCAAAATTCACTCAAAACTCAAGATGAACAAAATAATTAAAAATGACAACCAAGAGTTATAAATCTTCACCTCGCTGTAGACCTCATTTATGTCCTTGTGCTCCTTCCGGTACATATTCAAAATGTCTAGGAATGATTTATATACATGTTCATCATTGTAGAAACGTTTCTGTAAGTAAAAAGCCATCAGTTTAAAGAATCATAAAACTACAAAAATTCACTGCATTTTTTAACAAAACAGTGGAGCAAAATTGTTAATTTTTCACCTTTATTTTGTTCACAAAATTAATCGCTTCTTCAAATTCAACAGTTTTCTTTGGTGGAGCCTCATCCTCGTCGAGGGTTATTTCATAACCCTTGGGTAAGAAAAGATTAAATCCAAATATTAAGTTGTTATGACCTTTGAATAACTGTTTCACTCTTGCGATGACACCAGCAGTGTCAGTTCTGTAAGTAACAGTATGGCATCATAAGTCCATTAATATTCGAAAGAAACACTCATCACTAAAAAAATTAATATGTAAGACAGATAACCTTTGAGCCTTAAAATCTTTCATGACCTCAAGGAAAATATCATATTTTTCCCTCTGATCTTGAAACATGTCCTTCACTTCCTTCAGATAAGTTAAGGCATCATTGGTAGTCAGTTTCTACAAGTACTGCCGCCCTCCTCCTCCCCCTCCCCCTCCTCCTCCCCCTCCCCCTCCTCCTCCCCCACTTGCTGGAATTTGTGACTGCCCATAGCTTCAAAGCCAGAAAAGTTTTGAAAGAAAGAGAAGATCATTAAAATACCCAATAGTTATATCGAAAAATAAATACATAATGCATATTTTTCTATACATTCAACTATATATTGATATCAATTTCTTCTCAAACCACACAAGAACATACAAACCAATTACACCAATGCCACAAAGCTATAGACAATATTATAATCTTATACAAAAAAAAAACAAGACTCCATTTTTCTTGTTAAATTCTTTACCCCATAATTCTGAAAGGATAAATTGTGTATAATTATTCTCATTCAGCTTCAGATTTCATAAAAGTTTCCCTCAAAAGAAGAAGTATCTATTAATTTTGTTCAAATCAGCCTTAGATTAAAACATATGCTAAAATCCTCAAATATTTCAGATCAATTAACAACAATCTATTTATACTATATATAAACGCACAAATAAAGGGATGACAAACAAATTTACTTTAGTGACCTATTAAAGTCTGTATAATGCGAACGGTCAATTCGATTGTTGTTGATAAATTATATTTGGACTTACTATTAAATTGGAGTCGATAAGAAGAAAAGGAATATATTTTGAAGCATTAAAAAATGCTAACCTAATTGGAGTTTAATTTTTCCTTTTAAGAATTGCTGAAAGACTTTAACCTAATTGTTAATTGTAGGTAGAAAGCATAAAATTCATATCATACTATAAATTGGATTTAAGTATAGATAAAAAAATTATTAATTGTTATATAACATGAGTTGAGTAACCGAATTCAAAGGTAAATAGAAATTTCGAAATCCATGTCTTCCTCATTGAAGACTAGATCAACTCACACTTCAGAGAAGTGTTTCTGCGGTTTCTATTTCTAACCTCCATGTGATTAAGCTACGTTATTGTAAGATAATATAAATAGATTAGAATAGATTTCTTTCAATTCATTAGGTTCAGAAATAATTAACATGAGATTATTTCCCATGCTTTAGTAAGTATGAAATAATAAGATCACGGTTCATTCTTTTTTAACTAATTACCTGAATGTTTTCAAAATTAAAATAACCGGAATTATAAACTACATGCAAAGCATGTAAATGAAAATAACTATTACCCTAAAAAAACAGAAAAGCAAAAAGCTTTACGGACATTTTATAAAGGAAAAGAAAAAGGTATAGAATATAACTAGCACTAACACCACCATCGTGATCAAGTGCAGTCACACATCACATATCATCACCAAGCAAGAAAAGAAAAAAAAAAAAAACGGAATATTTCACACGAAAAAAAAAAAAACACATACAGATACAAAGCCATTTCGAATAGTACCTAAAGGAATAAGCAACTGTAGAAAGAGAGAGAATTAAGAGAAACTCACGATTCACCACGAGAAGATGCAAAAGGCCGTTTAAATTGCGAACCTACATATATATCATCTCTTGTTCTCTTCATTGCCTGGAAGAAAAAAGAAAAAAGAACAAAATATAGAGAAAAGAATAGATTTTCCTTGTAAAAATGATAAATCAATAAAGAAAAGGAACTCACCTTCTCCCGTTACTTATTCGTCTGTTAAAAAGGAGTGAGAGCCAGATCTCAAAAATAGCAGCAGTAACTATTTTGTGATTGATCTCATAAAATATGCAACCAAACACACAAATGAAGAAATAAAGAGACGCGATAGTTTCTCTCTGTGTCTCCGCGCAGTCTTTTATTTTCGATTGCGCGTTTTAAAACGAAAGAGAGAATTTGGAAAGGAATTTGTATAATTTGATGCTAAGAAGGAGAAGAGAAACCTGAGAAAAAGTTTTTACAAAAAGAGAATGGAAATTAGAAATCCAAAGTGGGATTTCGAAAACTTGTGAAAAGGAGAGATGGCTTGTGTTTGGGGTTTTGCATCGGAGTTGTTCTATTTTTAGAAAAATTTCTTTCTTTTTTTTTTTAAGTTTTTCACTGCGTACTTGCCTTTGCATTTAGGCTGCTGTTTCTTTGCTTGCTTTTGGGCTCATTTCTTAGTTTTTCTCCGTTTCCTCTTCCGGCCTTTTCGCAGTACCTGAAAGCCCACTATCAACAAAGTGGCCTTCAACTTAAAATTTAAGGGAATATTTGTTTCAAGGCTTTTTCCCGATGTGCCTAAGTTCGTGTAATTGATATTAGAGCTGCACCCAAACACACACCTTCGTTAACACTGCCAATAAGAAAATATCTTCTGTGGTAAATGATAATTGGGCATAATATTATAATATATAAGAAAAACCCATAATTTGCCATTGTACTTTTTAAGTCATTATGTAGTCAACCTAACTGCAATATACACCTATGGAATTTTTATCTTTAAATTGGAATCTTTTAATTATAGCTATTGGATTAAATAACTTGTTACTTTTTTTGCAGGTAATATTCATACTCTTTAAAACCTGAAATTTATTGATATGGTTTGTCACCATATATTTTTATTGTATGAATTTCCTATATCACACTTTTTCATTTGAAATTCTTTAGAATACGTTCTCTCATCGCTTTTTTGTAGAAAGTTTGACCAGCGAAAAAAATTGTTTGTCCGAAGCCAAAAGGAGGTTGACTCACTTCATTCGCCAAGCAAATGATCTTCGCTTGCACTGCTCTGTTGAAGTTAGCCAATTTATGACTTTTCTTTGTTGCCTTTCGATTCATCAAATCACCTATTCTATATATGTTGTCCTTATGAAGCAAGTTCTCATTCCCTCATTGAATTATGGATTATCATAGTTGATTAAGATCATATGTATCAATGTTTTATCTAAAATGTATGGAAAAATTGTAGTATATAGATAGAACTCTCTATCTTAGACAACACTATATCAATATACAAGTATCTAAGTTTTCATGTTTCTCCCGATCCTAAGCCATGGCTTTTCTTAGATTATCAAATTGAGGACAAGCTTCAATTTTGTATAGCAAATTTTATCAAATTAAGCTGTCTAATTTCATTAAGGCTTGTCATTAAAGACTTGGTTGTTGCATTATATCCTTAAAGTCATCGCTATACATAAATTTTAGTTATTTTAGATTTGTCAATAATTTTTAAAATTTTATATTGTTAGATAGTTATGTCTTTTTATCTTGTTGATGAGTTGGATTTCAATAAAATACATATAATTTATTTATAATTTTAAATGATAATTAAAAAATTGATAAATTATAATAATCCATTAATGATAATTAAAAAAATTTCTAAATCATAAAATAACTTATTAAGAGGATAAGAAAATAAAAGTGTCTTTTCATCAATAATTTTTAAATCATAAATATAAAACTTAAATCTTGTAACTGCAGCCCAATAACTTATTTATATTAGTCCAACCCATTTCACTTGTAAAATTACTTATATATTATAATATAAATAAAAGTCACCACGACTTAACTAACTCGCTATACTAAGCTAAGATTTATCTAATGTTTACTTTTTATTGTTTTGAAACATACGCCTTTATTATTGTCTAAATCGAATCCTTTCGTTACTGGTAGCACACGTGTTTTGTAGGCCACGTCAAATTAAAGTTGGAGTTAATAATATGTGTTAGTTGGATTATATAATTCCACAGGAGTTATCTATGAGTAATTCTTATTGATAATATAATGAAATAAAGAGGTTATAATTGTCATTTTTCTATAAACTAAAAAAAACAAACATTTATCCTAAAACTATACCTAAATAAAAACCAAATCCACAAACTGAGAAATAACAAGAGATATTTTCATTCTCATAGCGAACAAAAACTAGTAACCTAGTAAAGTATCGAAGCGATCCGACCAGACAAAAGAAAAAATTGTACTCGATAGTTTCCAAATATCTAATCCACTGACTGTCGTGTTATGCTAACTAAACCATAATTAATTTTTTTTACATTATAAAAACATTTATTCTTCTTTTTCTTTATCCACACTCTCACACTAACATCCGAGAAAGGCTCATCAGCTTACTCGGTTGACCATTCATATATGACTAGATTTTAAAAATATAGTAAGAATTCCAACCTTTATAGGAGACAAAATTTGATTAAAAGACCAATATCATATTAGCAGACAAACACTATATGAAGAAATCGTGAATGTTATGAGCTAATTCATCAATAAAGATCATAATTATTCAGAGAAAATTAGAGTTAACTTAGCAAAAGTCACCTATTATCCATATAGCTTTATTTTGATTACGAATTTTATATCTATTTGCAAAGAATTTATTTACAAGAATATAATTTGTTTTCAAATAAAATATTAATGAGTTTAATCAATCATAACATTGAAATTATTTTCTCTTGAATGAATTATATATTTATTATACGTGCACAAAAATAAAGAAATTTAATTTATAAATAATTTTTTTAAATTTTTTATTTGTAAGTGAAATATATATATATATATATATATATATATATATATTTGTATAGAATTTGACAATAAATGAAATTCATTCACGGATATCCAAATCTATAGTAGCTTATAACAATTGCCATTTGCCAAAACAACCATTTATCTTTCTGCATTATATACATTTACATATTAATTATGCCATTATTATGACTATCTAAATTATCCTACAGTCTCACACAACATTAAAATTGCCATCCTTCTTTCACTTCTCCTTTTAAGAGAAGAAAAAAGAAAAAAAAAACGAAGCTCCATTTGGACGGCGACTAAGGGAAGAAGAGAAACTTTAGAAAACAGGAAAAAAGATATACATATATAATAATAATAATAATAATAATAATAACAACAATAATAAAGAGAAAGAGAAAACACTAATTTCTCTCCATTCAGTTGAATATATGGCTGCTGTTAGGTGGGGTCCTTTGAAGACTAACCAATGAGAAGTAAGCTCCAGTGGGCCCTCTTGACAATAAGGATGAGTGGGTCCCTTGCTCAACGACCTGGCCTTTGTCCAAAACGGCAATCATATCACAATTCTGTATAGTACTAAGCCTATGTGCAACGACAACGCTTGTCCTTCCAACCATCACGCGCTCAAGTGCGTCTTGAACCACTTTCTCCGACTGACTATCAAGTGCACTAGTCGCTTCATCTAATAGTAGAACTGCTGGATTTTTCAGTATCGCACGCGCTATCGCAATGCGTTGTTTCTGACCACCTGATAATTGCACTCCTCTATCTCCACACCACGTGTCATACCCATCTTTCAATCCGGCGATGAAATCGTGAGCATTCGCTGCTTTAGCGGCTTCGATGATTTCTGATTCATCAATTTTATCTGATGTACCATACATAATGTTTTCCCTTATTGTGCAAGCAAATAATGTTGGCTCTTGGCTAACTAGAGCTATCTTCTTCCTTAGTAATCTCAGGTTATATGACTTAATATCACGACCGTCTATTTTTACAGTCCCTCTAGTTGGATCATAGAATCTTTCAATTAATCCAATGATCGTTGACTTCCCGGATCCACTTTGTCCTACCAATGCTGTTGATTTCCCTGCTTCAATCTTAATCGAGAACCCTTTGAAGATGATAAGATTGGGTCTTGCTGGATATGCAAAATCCACATCTCTTATTTCTATATGGCCCATTATCTTTTCAGGCTCATACCCTTCAGGGTCTTCCGGCTCAATTCTTGTATACCGATCTAGTACAGCAAAGACTGACCCAACGGCATCCGCACCCTTGGCGAGGTCGGTCGTCATGCTTCCGGCATCTGCTATGACACGGCCGGTGCTCACCAAGATCATGAAGGTTTCGAATAAGGCTTTAGAGGAGATGTAGCCTTTTGAAATGAGCCTTCCTCCGTACCAAAAGTCAAGGGCCCACGTACATGACATCAGGCACTGCGAGGTGCCAAGCCCAATTCCAGCAAACAATGATTGTCTGATGCTCTCTCTTTGTGGGCCTTCCTGTGATTTTTCGAGCATTTTCAGGATGCGATCTTGGGAGGAAAAGGCAGTGACTGTTCGGAGGTTGGACACTGCTTCTGCAGCAAGCTTGCTGCTCTCATCTTGGGCTTTGATGGCCTTCTGAGACATGCTTTTAAGTAGAACACGCCGGCAATAAAAACAGATAATAATGAGAGGTTGGACCGCAATCATCACAACAGCAAGCCTCCAAGCAATGACAAGGCCCATAGTGCAGGCTATGACTACAGCTGAGACTGTTTGTACAACAAGAGCCATTCTGTCACCCACTAGAGATCTCACCTGTCCATGAATAAGAATAAAATTTTCAGTCCCAAGAAGGTACTCATCAAAGATAGTACGAAATGTTCACTATTAGTACTTATGCTACACAGCACTGGGTAAATGTAATGATATACGGACAATGAATACATTCTTACAACTGTTCAAATAAAATTCTTGTTCTTATAAGAATTTTTGCACTGTACAATTTTATATTCTCTTATTGATTTAAATTTTCCTATTTCATGCACACAGCAAGCAACAAACAGGTTTTCTAATAATCATTTTATAGAAGGCAGAACCAGACAAACATGGAATTTGCTTTTTTCATATTCAATAATAAACAGCTGAAGACGTCTAAGCAAATATATATATATATATATATATATATATATTTAAACAAAAAAAAAAAAACTGTAGCTATGATAGAGTAGAGGACTACCCAGATGTGGATTCTATCATTCAATTAAAATAATACCATTGACAAAAATCTCTAATAATTGAACTTAGAGACAACTAGAGGATAAGAATGATAGGAGGAATGTAAAGAAAGTAGTAGTTAAAATAAAAATAAGCAACTAAAAAACTGTCAATGGATGCTCCCCCAGACAAGGAATTTTCTCCATTAAATGATAAGATGCTATATATCTGATGTGAAACAAACATAGGGCTGCACTTAGATTAATGATTATAGACAGGAATCTGGGAGGCTTTTGTTCCTATGAAGTGAAACTACATAGTTCAGAAATAGCTTTCAACTATGCTCTAATGAGGAGCACTATGTCTAAATGGCCTCTTCTTGTTTTCCTATTTTTAAAGTTTGCCTAGCCACTTGTGAGGTTGTAAGTGGAGTCAAAAGGCTTGTCCACATCATACCTAACAATCTGAAGTTGACTTGTTAGATACAGATGGATTCTTGTCATCCTCTCACACTCCTAAATATATATAATCCCTTTTTCTTTTCTTTATTTAAGGGGGCAAGCCTCGTTTACTGAACTAATTCAATTTAAATTACTAGATAAAGATTGCTCATGATGAACTATATATTTAAATATACATTAAATATGGATTAAGTAACCAAAGTTTGAAGAGACGTACCACATTGGCATCTTTGGCAAGTCTAGAGCAAATTGCACCACTAGAATTCTCATCTTGATCAAACCATCCGACTTCAAATGTGAGTATCTTTGAAAGCATTCTCTCTCTGATCCTTTTCGTCAAATACTCACCCATATACGCAAAATTATAATGCTGAACAATGTTAATGATCAATGAGAAGACTGACAACCCTAAAAAGCATAATGAGTAAATCCTCATCTGCTCCTTAATCTCATTATGGTCAGTCAAAAAATAAATGGATATCATTGATCCCATTGCAAACGCATATACGGGTTGCACACCACCAAACAAAATTGCACCTAGACATCCAAAGCTTGCCTGTTTCCACTCCGGCAAGTTCATACTTAGCAGCCTTCGAAATGAGGGTACCTTAAATTTTTCCACCTCGATTTGTACATTTTGTTCTCCGGCAAGTGAAGGTCGAGTTGGTGGCGATGAGTTGGCTGAGCTTGACCTACTCACCAATGATAATCTTCGACTGCTAGAATTATTCACGTCTATTTTCGAGGTTAATGTGGAAGAGGACACATTATCATCGTCTTCAATGATTATTCCCTTCTCTGTTTGCTGTAGGCGGACTAATGATGTGTATAATCCGTGTTCGTTTTCCATTAATTCATCATGAGAACCTGTCTCCATGACCTGGCCATTTTGTACCACAGCAATCAGGTCAGCATTTCGGATGGTGGAGAGACGATGCGCTATGAGGATTGTGGTCCGCCCCACGGCAGCCTTGTCTAGGGCCTCTTGGACTGCACGTTCAGATTCAGAGTCTAATGCACTTGTTGCCTCATCAAGAAGGAGAATTCTTGGTGCTTTGATTATTGCTCTTGCAATGGCAATTCTTTGCTTTTGTCCTCCTGACATTTGAACTCCTCGCTCGCCGACCTGATAATTATGTAAATAGAATAATTACTTTAGTTGCTAAATCTGTGGACAAAATCTGTGATAGTGCATGTTAATTTATGAAATAAAAAAGTATTACATAATTTTAACTAGTTCTTTAATGTAGACTTGCTTTTAGCTCAAAAAGTCGGTTCTTATCATGATGCTATAATTAAAAAAATTTCCAAAGGTTAGCTGAATGATTAAGGTTGCTGCATAGTTTATTCATATCAAGACAAAAAAGAAAAAGGTTAGGCAATGAACAGTGAACGTGCCAATCATTTAAGAAAAATAAAAACATGGGTCTTACTTGTTAAATGACATATGTTCATGTACAAGTTCTTTTTTCCTCTTTCTGCACAAATCCTTATGCTGAATGGCAATATTCTATTCATAGAAAAATAGCAATACATTTCTTTTTTGTGAGAAAAGAAAGAGGTTAATGCTTTAATCATAAATGGCTTGAAAACCAGAAAACATCGTATGGATCGGTCTTATCTTGGTCCAAGGTAACATTTATGGAGTCTTTGGTGGTGGAGGGGTGACCCAAGGCACGTTCCCACTTTTAAAGGTACGCATTCCCTACTTTCCTTTTCAGGAGAGGGAGACAAAAACAAAGAAAATTTTTAGAGTGGGTGGTTGTGACAGGCACACGACTCATACAAATCTGTTATTCAAATGATGGAAAACACACATGGGTGCCCATTTTTAGGACTTGGGAAAGCAACATCTAGCAGGAGAGTATGGGGTATAGTTTAAATGGGGTGTGGGTCCATATATATATCAATATAAATTATGACGAGGTGCAGATAACATAGAAATAAGAAGACAAACAAATAATTGCTGTAATTATTTGGAAGAATATAGCAACGTCAATTGTGTAATATATTTAGGCATAAAATTGAAGGAAAGAAAAAAAAAAAAAAAAGGAAAGTTGTAGATAGTCAAATGTTTGATCTAGTAGCTAAATGACAAGCAGAACTAACCTGGGTGTCATACCCCTGAGGCAACTGACATATGAAATTATGGGCATTGGAAGCTTTGGCAGCTTCAACAACCTCTTCCATAGTGGCATCTTCTTTGCCAAAAAATATGTTCTCCTTAATGCTAGTTGCAAATAGTGCTGGCTCTTGGCTCACTAAACCCATTTGTGACCTTAGCCACTTGAGTTGCAATTTGTCAATTCCCACCCCATCGAGAAGTATCTCCCCACCAAGTGGGTCATAAAATCTTTGCAGCAGTGCTATTACTGTTGATTTTCCTGACCCACTACCCCCCACTAAGGCTACAGTCATTCCTGATGAAATTTTGAAGCTAAAATCTTTAAAGATTATGCTTTCTGGCCTTGATGGGTATGCAAATTCTACATGCTTGAATTCAACTTCACCTCTTACATTTTCCAAAATTTCACCTTCCATGTTCTCTAGATCTATTTTGGGCACTCTTCTTATCACTTCCATTATCCTTTCTCCAGCTGAACATGCTTCTGAAAAGTACTTCACATTTGATAAACCAGCACCAAGGGCCCTAATCAACCAAAAAAAGAAAAGTGTAAGACTTTTTTTTTTTTTTTTGAAAAAGTACTACTCTTAAGTTTATAAATAATACTATTTCAAGATTAGACTCATTTACTAGCAATAAATGAGGAGATTTCAATGTTTGTCTTCATGCAAGGCATTAACTGCCACCTAGTAAATAGAGCCCCCACCAACAGCAGCAATAATAATAATTATTATTATTATCTTTGTTGTTATTGATTTTACTGTAATGAAGAAAACAAAAGAAACAAATATATTTAATAATGTTAGGAAAAAGGTGAAGAAACTTACAATCCACCTACAGCAATAGAAGCACCAACTACAAAAACAGTTCCTCCACGAGCATTATGATTCATGACCATTGTGCTGCCATAGTAAGACATAAAAGACCAAATAGCAAAAACAACCCCATTACTGCCAATGGCCAAGCCCTTAGCCAGGCCTTGCTTGAGCCCCAGCTTCACTGAACATTCAAGAGCTGAAGAATATGCAGATATGATTTTGCTCTCGCCAACAAAGGCATATACAGTCCTGATAGAAGATATTGCCTGCTCTGCTATTGTTCCTGCCTTATTGTACTCCTCCCTCATCTTTCTAGCCAATCCCATTAAAGTCCTCCCATACATTAGACCAGGAATTACCAGAAGAATAATAAAAGGAAACCCAACAATTGCTAGCCTCCAAAGCAACAAGAACCCAACTAGATAGCAGCCGAAGAACATTGAAGCATTCATCAAGAAGTTTGGAACCTGATTTTTTATAAATAGAGTAATCAAAATAATTAATGCAATTAACCAAATTACATATGAATATTGTTTTTTTGATGAAAAAAGATTGAGAGAGCGTTTAGGAAAATTACCTTTTCACTCAGAACATCTTGAATTACAAGGCTATCATTAGAAACACTTGTGATAACCTCTGCTGTACTTGTTACATGCAAATCAAAGTAACCCACATCTTGTCTTAATACTGCTTTCAAATACCTTGCTCTCATTCTTGTAGCTTGTCTCTCTCCTGTTCTTGTCCAGCAATATCCCTCTAATAATAGTAATCAAACACAACAGAGGAGAAGAAAAAATGCAGTTTTAGAAAAACCAGAACCCAATTCATTTTTAACAATAATAATTCATAAAAGAGAAAAAAAAAAAGCCATAAAAAAAAAATTCTTGATCTAAGAACTCAAAATATAACCCACCAAGAAAACAAACAAGCCATTGTCCAAAAGCCACGTAACAAAGAGTCAGTGCATTCTGCCATCCAACAAAATTCAGAAAACAGTAAATTTTGTAGCCCTTGTCTGGTTATGGAGGTGCATGCGTATTACATATACATACATATTAATATGATGAGAGAGAGAGAGAGAGAGAGACCTTATTAATGTTATGAGAGAAATCAGTAGCAGAAGGAGAAGCACCACCAAGATTATTCATCAATTTACTAGTAACAAACAAATTAAGTGGGGTAGAGAAACCATCACCAACAGATCCAATAAACCCAAGAATCATCAACAACCAATCTGCATAATCTGCATGCATGAATATTGTCTTAATAGACCCAATATTGTTACTCTTCTTCTTCTTTTTCTTGATGATCATCATGTTGCTGCTGTTTTTCTCTGAACTCCCCATTTCTTGAAACAAAATGTATAAGACTACAGTCAATTACTACACTCTCTCTGCAACACAGACAGAGAGAAAGAAAGAGAAAGAGAGAGAGAGAGAAGCAGCAGGTGTTTCTGGTGTTGGTGGTTTTTGTCTCACCGGCGCTGTTTCCTCTCCAAAAAGGGTTATCTCCTACACTAAGCCACAGACAGCATACAAATATAGACACACCTCTTATATATACACATACACATACACATACATATATTTATAGATAGTTTACATATAGGCGCACCTTCCACCCATGTGTTTGTGTAGGGGTCACCTGTGAGTGTGACCAATATTTTTAAAACAAAATTTATTTAAAGTAAATTGTTACATTGATACTTTAATTAATAGTAGAGTCATTGAAAAATGATTTTTCTTTTTTAATTTTTTTAATCGTATCCATCACTATTCGGATTCTGAAAGCTAATCATGCACAAAAAACGTATGCTTTTTTTGTTTCCTTCTTTACAATTTTCCCATATTTAACATAAACTACTTAATTAAAGCCATTTGAAATATTTAATATTATAAGTCTTTTCTCTTTTAGAAAAAAAGAAGTATAATTCCCTTATTCACTTAAATAAAGTAGAATTATTTTATTAGGTAAAGATCATTTTTATTATATTTTTTTTAAATAAATCAATTTAGAATTAGAATTTCATATGGTTATTCCTTTGAAACAGATATATTTCACATGAAAATTTTGTTAATTATTAATTCACTAGAAATAAGACAAGTAGTAAAAATATAAACATTCACACTCATCTTCTTAACTTCTAAAATGCATAGTAATAGTAATAGTAAAAATAATAAAGGCTCGTTTTTGTGTCATATTGAACTATTCAGGTGATACGATTAGGACCAAGACAAATACGATCCAAATAGTAGTTACATTAATTTATCTCAATCTTAACGCGACATGAATTTTTAACGGATGACACGAACACGACACACATAACACCTTCATTTAAATAAATTTTGTATGAATTATAAACCTGACACGGTACACTTGATCTGTTATATAAATGACATAAAACCTAATATATTTAACATAAAAAAAATTTATATTTTTCAAAATAATAAAAGACGGTATTAAATTATAAATAAAATCTTCAACTATTATAAGCCGCATCTTCAAAATTTATATAAATAGTATCAAATTATTTTGTAAGAGTTTTTTTTTTTTTTTTGTGAGAGGGGTGGTACAAAAATAAAAAAGAAATTTTATTTGTTAGAATCATCATACTAATTAGATCTTATTTATTATATTTTACTTTTTAGCTATTTTATTTTTATTTACTTTTATTTTTATATATGGTTATTTTAATTTTTATCTTTTAAAATTTACGAGTTGTAAAACGATTTACGATTTAATATGATATGAAAAATTAAACGGATTATAACAGATTTATGAATCAATTAAACCGTGTCATAAACGGATTAAGTCGTTTACTGATCCGAATCTACGAATCGAATTCGCCTGTAATACCTATTTTGACACCCCCTGCGTTAGCGTAACGAGGGGATCGGATCCAAATAGTTTGGTAACATGGATGTTAATGAGGGTAGCATAAGGGCAGGCTAAGATAGTTTAAAATAAAATCCAAGCAAAATACATGTGCTGCTGCTGACACTTGAAGAAAATCACTGATTGACTTTAATAACCTGTTTATTAATGACGCCCCGCCCGCCCGCACACTGGATTTCTGGGTCCACTTTAGGACCTTCTCAATTTCTTTTGCCTTCATTACACGCAGGTTTTCCTATTCATTAAAATAACAATAATAATATTATTTATTTAGGATTTTCTTTTTCCGAACAAAATGGGGGAAAACTCAAGTAATCAGTGAGGTTAGAACTTGGAACTCGAAGTCGCACACCACTCCGAATTGATGGTATAAAAAATATTTTAAAAAAGAAATATAAAAAATTGATATTATCAAATATAAAAAAACCAAGTTCTTTCAGAACAGAAGGAAGTTATTAACACTATCAAAGCTCCTCTACTATGTTATGAACAATCATATAATACTAATAGTTTCCCGCAAATTGTATATTATTTTGACTATAAATTTTTAATATATTATACTTATTTGTTACATTTTAGAAAATAAGAATAATTTAAAATATCTTAGATGTCTTTCTTAATAAGATTTTTTTTATGTTTTACCAACAATTTAAAATTTATTTTAAAAATATTTATTAATTAATTTTTAATTATATGTAAAATTAATACTACATATATATTTGATGTATCTATTTTTTTAATTAGATATTATTATATAATTAATAATATAATATTAAAAGTTAAGAAATTAAATTAACACTTTTATAGGTAAATTATTGTTTAACAAAAATTAATTAATTTATTCATAATAAAAAATAAAATCAAAATATTATTCTTAACAATAAAATTATTATTTAATTAGAGAAATTATTTATTTATTAATAAACTAACTTAATTATAAAATAAATATATACATCTAATTGATATCTAACGGTTTTATAACTGGTTTATGTATCAACCTACTAAGTCAACCTATTTTTGACACAAAATTACTAAAATTTAATTTTAATGTGCTAATTTTATATATATTAAGTGAATGGGGTTGACATGTGTAAACTATTTTGAAACCCTCGACGAGGATGGTGTATTCCCGTCTCCCATATGATTCGTGCGGCACACTCACTAATTAATCTGGTATATATATATATATATATATATATTGTGCAATGTGTTTAACGAATATTTATAGTCCGTCTTGTAGGACTGAAGTCAATTCTATCGAGAAGCACGCGCAGCAATATGTATTCGTGGAAATTGAGCAAAATATTCAAAAAATAATAATTCCACGGCAGTCAATTTAAAAAATAAAATTATGTAGTTAAACTATAATATTAGTAAATAATACTCAATAACTGATCAAAATATAGACCAAGCATGATAGAGTAGGCCGAAAATGAGAAAATATATCGAGTACGAAACAATAGGCTGATCATGAAAGAATAAACGGAGCAAACAACAGTAGGTCGAGTATTGCATGCCCATTTGTTATAATCAAGAAATACGAGATTGACTAAATCCAAATTTAAGTGCGATAAGAAGTCTTGAAGACCTAGTCTTAGTCGGACTCTAGTTAGAAATCCCACCCAACAGAATTCTGTTGTATAATCAAGAAGACTAATCGTAATAGGATTGAGAGACTTTATATTCACAAAGTCCTACTCCTTGTAGGACTAAGAGACCTTCAGCTTCTATATAAAAAATTGTGGCACATGTCAAGTACATTCATTATTCTACAATTACTATATATTTTACAACTTAAAACCAATGCTAATTTGGCCATCGGAGTGAGTAGCCAAACAACTCCGTCTGACAACTTTCTAACAATTATTTCAAGTACACCGGAGCTCGAATCAGACTTAAAGATCTTGTTAATAGCTTTCCTTTCTTGACCAAGTTATCAAGTGGCGCCTACTATTGAAAAAGAATTGAAAGCCTTTTTCTACAAAGAAAAAGATCACAGGTTAATAACAATGATGTTCTTCGCACAAGTTCATGCAACATCAAGGAGTAAGTACTATACTTATCTCACATATTTATCTTTGGCAATTAGCTCAAACAGAAATCATAATGCGATACAATAAAGAGAATCAAAATAAGAAATATGAGCAGATGGACACACGAGGCACTAATCCAAATAAAGAAAAAGATGATCTAAAGATAATACTAGCAGTAAAAGAATATTACAGATCAATCCACAAAGCTCATGAGAATGCACCAAAGCATATAACAAAGTGTCGATCTTCAAAGCTCACGAGAGAGCACCAAATCTAACAAAGTGATGATCTTCAAAGCTCATGAGAGAGCACCAAAGCACATAAAAGAAGTGTCAATCTTCAAAGCTCATGAGAGAGCATCAAAGTACATAATAAAGTGCCGATCTTCAAAGCTCATAAAAGAACACCAAAGCACTTAAAAAAGTATCGATCTCTAAAGCTCATGAGAGAGCATTGAAGCACATATAAAGTACCGATCTTCAAATATCATGAGAAAGTACTAAAGCACATAACAAAGTGTGTTCTCCAAAGCTCATGAGAAAGCATTAAAGCACATAACAAACTCATTGGAGAGCAACAATACATGAACTCAAAGAAAAGTAAAAGTAAATGAGCTCATTGGATAATAGAAATATATGAGCTTGTTGGAGAGTAACAATACATGAGCTTGTTTGAGAGCAACAATACATGAACTCATTGGAAAGTATAAGTACATGAGCTCATTAAAGAGCGACAATACATGAGCTCATTAGAGAGCAACAATACATGAGCTCAAAGGAGAGCATCTCGATAAACAACATTCTTTCGAGCTTGCTAACCAATCTCCCCAATATTAAAATCTTTCTAAAAATTATCAATTGCCAAAGTATAAATACCCTCTTATTAAAAGGTGGGGCTAATGATCACTAACTAAAATATAGACCGAGCATGTGATAAATGTTGGGCTTGATAATGTAATGGATTAACTAATCTATAAGATAAATTTTATCTAAAATTAATCTCCTAATGTCTTTAGTAAGATGTATCTAGTAGCTGAGAAAATATTTTGAAAAAAAGAAAAAAAAATTATAAGATAAAATTTTTATATATAGAATAAAGAATATTTCAGTAATTTAATTACTATAACAATTTATTTATCTAGTTAAATAATTCTATAAAATTAACGTAATCGTATCAAACAATGTTAAATATAAGTGATTTTATGGTTTAATGCTAAGTTTAATTTAAAAGAAAATGAATATATGAACCAAATAGATCGTCATATATTTATTATTTTTATATTCATTAGAGAGTCAACAAGCTATGGGCTCGCTATAAAATAAAAACTCATATAATGCGGAAGAAAAATAATTGACAGATGATAACATTCATTTATTTTTACTTTAGATTAATTATTATATTAATCAATTTTATATATCAATCGAAAAAAGAAAAATCAAGACTATATCTTCTCTTACTGGCCTGAATTCAGTAATAAATTTTAAAAATGCTCCCACCAGAATTGAATTCTGACGAAAAAGAAAGAAAGAAAGAAATATCTGATGTAGTCAAATAAACAAAAAGAGAGAAAAGAAGAGGAGCTCATGATTCAGTTGGAGGAGAAATTAAGATCAATACTAACAAGTGTGAAAACTAATTTCTGTAGGCTCATTTTTAGGGGGGGAAAAAAAAGAAAAAAGAGAGAACATGTTAAAGAAAAGTTATTATGACATTCGAAAAGAGACTAGTGAAAGTAGCGTTAGACCGACAAAGAAAGTAGAAAGAAAATAATAAAGAAAAGACCTTACAAGTAACTTTCTGGTAAAGTTGTTTAGTTTAAAGAACAAAAAAAAAAAAAACAACGATTTCAACACTCAAACCACATTTATAATATTAAACTATCACATGGATGCAAAATTATCCTTTAAAACTTTCTTTTTATCTTATGTCTAGGTGCAATGGTGCCAACTCCATATTATCTTTTCCACAATTTTATTTTAAATTAAGACAACATTTATGTCAAAACAGTATAATTTTACCTAATTTTGATGCTATTTAAATTATAATACAAAATTGAGATCTGACAAGTATATAATAACATATAACCGAATTCAATGACAAACATGTTTTTCATGTAAAACATGAAATAATCATTGCTTTTCATCACATCCGCATTAAAGGCGATGATGGACTTCAACGTGCTCTAATTTTTTCTTCTTTTTTTTTTCTTTTTAATTTCTCTTAAATCGCCTTATTTTAACGTATATTTACGTTAAATAATTGCTTAATGTATGAATTATTTTTATATTAATTTTAAAATTTTCATTTTTCAGTGCCCAATTTCTGCAAATATTGTGAACTGATTTTTAAATTGATTAAATTGATAACAAAAAGAAAAAAAGAGAAATAAATAAAAGAAGGGAGAAAAGGATGCCTTTTTTTTTTTTTTTTTTTACATTTCTTTCGCTGGGCCTTGACTAAGGCAGAGGTCGAGAGAAATTTAAGGGAAGAAAGTGACTTGTTAGCACATGAAACGAGCACACAGCACAAAAAGATTAGTTTTTCACTAAAAAAAAAAAAAAAAAAAGCAGTTGTGGATCACTTACTGGACTGTGATCTACTTATGATGAAAGGCACAACTTATATAGCTGCTGGCTGTACTCCACTTTTTATTTTTCTATTTATTTTCCATTAAACATAAAATATAGAAGAAATTTAATTAACTCGTGACTTTTATTTTATCAATTTGTCCAGTGTCTCTTAATTAATCAAATAATCGTAATGAATTCAAAAAATTTATAGTTAAATATAAATTAATATATATTTTATTATTAATTTTAAATTTTAGATTAAATAAATATAAAATTATGAATAATTAGACTATTAACTCATAAAATGAGATAAAATAAGCACTCCACGGTTATTCTTTTTTATATTGTTTTTTATTTTCGCTTTCGCATAAGAAAAAGAAAAGAAAAAAGAAGTAAAAGGAAAAAGAGAAAAAGAAACAATTTCATACAAGTCAATTCAATTAAAGTTAAAATGATCTGGGTGGATAAAGAAAGCAGCTTATTTAAAGTGTGTTTAGTTAGTGATTACTTTTGCCACATCAAAATTTTGAATGCTTCTTGATAGTCTCTTAAGTCCTTTCACGTCAATTAGCTAAAGGAATACAACAACTGAAAAAAAAAAAATTGGTTTCCAAATGGACCATCATTATACAATTTCTTGATTTTGCTGATTTGATTTCATCTTTCAGACAAAACTATAAATAAAATTGATTTTTCCCCTTTTTCAAGGGAAAAAAAGCTTATCTTTGAGTCATAAATAAGATAAAACTATTGTTCAAATTAAAACAGTTTTAATTATAAATTAGATTTTATATATTTTTTCTAATAAATTTATTTAACTGTTTTCAAAATTTTAGACAAAATAAGAATGATACACAAACTCTATTATATATACTTATTAAAAAAATAATAACTAAAAATAAATTATTTTAAACTTAATAATATAACTATTAAAAATATCACATTTTTATATTTATTTATATATTTTATATCTAAATGTAATAAATATTTTATGGTAATAAATAAAATTGACTTGAAATATTATAATTTACTATTAAAAGATATTTATAAAAATAAATTAAAAAATAAAATATTTATTTTAAAATTTGAAAACAATTATAAAAAGTTATTAGAAAATATAAATTTCAATAATTAATTAGTAGCTATTGTGAAATGGAGTATGTGGATGCTAAACTTAACTTAATTATAATTATTGGTTTACTTTTTCTTTTTAGTTTTTCTAAAAGCATCCAAATTTGCAAAAGGTTTTTTCTTTTTTCTTAGAAAAAGAAAACATGCCACGAGACGTGCATCTATCTTTAAGATATGATGCTGTACATCGATTTTACACCTTTAGGACATTGTATCGAACCAATTAAGAAACATTGCATAGGAGCCCTTTGGATGTGCAGATGTATTTTTTTGGGCAAAACTTATTATTAAGCCTTTCAATATTTTAATTTTATAAATTTTAAAATAAATGATGCTTATGGCTTGTATTTCTCGCAACTTCTGATAACAACCCTGTTTAATGACGTTTCAGAAACCGTAAACGCATGCAGTGACGTTCCACCGTTAGATTACGTCCAAACTGGACTTAAAATAATGATAATAATACTCATAATTAAAATAAGAGGCCTAAAGAATTAAACGTCATTATATTAATCTATAATTAAACAGAGGTCAACTACTAAATAATAAGGCAGGTGTCTGACATCGTGCAACAAGTACAATATTTAATTATAATGTATATTGATTTGCATGTAAGATCATATTTTATAAATTTTTTGGACAGCAACCTTTTGGGAATAGTGAAAAGATTATTATAAACAGCTTGTCATCTGTAATACCAAACGAGATCATTGTTACCAGGATTAATTAATACTCTAATCTCTCTTGTAATAGAATATTAGAGCTAGTGTTTGGATATTACAGTTGATATGAGGGGAAATAGTGTGTTAAACTAATAATAATGTGAGAAATACTTGCTTTTTAACTCGAAATTACCCTTTGGCATGTTAATTCATTCTCTAAATTCAAAACCTTCTATATTCACAACTGATCTATATATGTAAAGAACATCAAATACATTTTCGAAAAAGTAACATATATTCATATAAATTTACCAGGCATTTCCTCTCTTTCTGTATACCTTCTTCTTTACAATGATTCCTCATTATTGAATAAAGATACCAGCTTTCAGAAATGTGAAGAAATCATTGTTAGCCATACAAATGCAATACTTAAATAAAGAACCTTGACCATGGCTTTTAGGTGAAGATCTAGTTTGCTTATAAACAGAAAAAAAGATTTCAAAGGCAAATCTAGCCCAATCTAAAGGGGAACTCCACATCTAGAAAGGCAACAATTTTATGAAAATATAATATTCCAGGACAGAAGTATAGTTTAAACAATATAAAAAGGCAGCAAAATATGCACAACATCTTGACTACAAAAGGAAATTAATAATTAGACTCATCTTTTATCCCACTTTGGACGTCACATATGTCTCCTACAATAGTTTATTTATATGGTGATATTATGGAGAGCAAAAGAAAAGGAAGAAAATAAAGAAAAGGAATCATTGGAGCATGATGTGTGTCTATATATATAATTTTTGATGCTTTCATTTGCTTATTCTTATAAGAATTAATTCGATGCCATAATATGAGTAGACTGCCACTTTTATTTTCTTTTTCTCTCTTTCAATAGAATATGCACTTATAATTACGGGTTCAGTTTAAAAATTATATTCATATAAAATTTATAAAAAAAGTCTGAAAAAAATTCGAATCAATCCATTTAAAAAAATAGTCAAATCATCCGAGCCATATAAATTCTATTTAGGTTCGGTTTCAACGATTTAAAAGGTTTAAATAGTTTATATAGTAATATTCTATATTCCACTCTAGGTTTAAAATAAAACAAATTTTATTACTAAACTTTTACTGAATCCTAAATAATTAAGTAGAAATTTATTATAAACAAAAATAATTCAATTTGGTAAATCTGTATGCAAGTTAAATTGTTATGTATGGAAATGAAAAAATATATTTTTAATATGTATAATGTATATATGGGTAGAATTGGTCTGATTTTTAGATTTATGAATCAAGACCCAGAAAACAAAACCAAATTCCAAACTAAACCAAGCTGCCACTCAATTAAGAATCACAATCTACAATTCGATTTGACTTGTTTAGGTTTAGATTTAGACATTTCTGGGAATAGCTTATAGTAGTTGTTTGGGGGAATGAAGGTCTCTTCTGTAATAATGATATTTGCATGAAATAAATTACCTAACAAATAACTAACTACCTAGCTAGTCGCAACTGTATTAACTAGACCAGCATCTCTATTTTAATTTTAATTTATTAATAGCAGCTAATTACCACCTCAAACTTCTTTAATTTTTTTTTTTTTACTTAGCCCTAATCGGCTAAACCTAACAATGAATCTCCTCTGGTTAAAAATAATAGGGCCTGCTTGGGTTGTTTTAGGCGCCGGTCCACCTTACCTAGCCATATTTTTTGGTGTACATATATTATAATTATTATATGTATAAATATAATATCCCTTAATGATTGATAAAATTGTATAAGTTAAAATTGAAATATTATATCATATCGACAGTTTTATTTCCTATTCTGTAAATGGTAGGCCCCAAATATTTCTTCCTTTTCTTTATAAGAAAAATAAAAATAAAAGCAGGGAAAGAAAAATAAGAAAAAGAGACAAATAAAGAGAAAAGAAATATTCATCTTTTGAGCTTATGCAATTATGTTGATGGCTTGATTAATACGGTGTACTTTAGCTTAGTGCAGTGGGTTCACTAAATAGGTCGGGTCCCTTCCTTTCTGATTAGTAGCCATTAACATCAAAGAAGATATGGACTTTTCATTTTTTTCTTTTAAATAATTCGTCAATATGACATCATTGTTCAAGTAAAAGAGCATTAGTGGATTGATTATTAGCGTCTCTGATCTGATCCCTCTGTCTGATAATAATTAGACTGAGGGCTATCATGGAAGTAAATCATGAGTGGTTTTCCTAGTTATCAGAACTTTAGTTGGTATTTGCCAGAACCCCAATAGCCAAATTGGTTAATGACAATGCATCTCCACTAACCTAAAAACTTCGAATCTCCTCCTTCCTCTTTATGTGCTCGTGATCGATTGGAATTTATAGGGCATAAAAAGAAGGCCCTTATGCAATGAGAAGACTTGAATCATTTCGAGGGCAATGATTCAAAAGAACACGATGACAGTCTTGAGCAAAACAAGAGTATCGCAAATGGAATCGATATTTTCTTCATACTGACGTAAACTTTTGCAAAAAAGATAGCCAAATGTGCTTGTAGAAATCTTTATCATATTTTTCATTTGTATCTTTCTGAAAATGTTTTTCTTCCTTTCTTTTATTTATTAACTCATCTGTGGGAGTATTTTATTTTATGTCAATCATGTTTCATGTCAAGAAAGAATGACTTGAGAAATGGTCGAAATCTCCAAATCATAAATAAGGCCTAACTTTGAAGAGAAGTATAGCAAAGGACAAGGGTAAAATATGTATTTTTCTTGATTTACGATGCTCTGTTAGTGCTTTCAACCTGTGGTACTGCTACTGTCTTATTCACTCATGTCAATCTTGAATATAATTCTAGCAGCAGAGAACCCATTACAAAGTGGGTCATGGGCATGTTCCTTATGAAGAATCATGATAAGGTCAAATCATATCATCAGTTATGGAAAATATATATGTATGAACTGTAAAAGTACTGTTTCTAGTAGTCAGAACAGGCTCTTCTTCTATTTTTTTTTTTCTTTTTGTTGTTGTTGTTGTTTTGGCAAACTGTAGATGATGTTGACGTTGGAATGGTGGTCATGGCTGGTGGCGATGGTGGTGGTGGTGGTGGAGGAGGTGCTGGGGTAAGGTGTTGTAGAATGATAGGATGATCATAAATAACAAAGAATTTGGCATATCAAGGAAATGCCTATTTTCTATAAGAGGTAAAAGATTCCGTTGAGAGGAGATAGAGAGGTAGAGAGAGAATTGTTGTTCTGGATTGGGAATCTAAAAAGCTATGGTGGAGGTTATAGATATGGTCCTCCATGGCTAAGTCTAGTCTTGTCCCTTTCTTTGGGTAGCAAGAACAAGAAGTGACCCCCACGTACCTCATACCACTTCCATTAGTATAATCATTAAGCCAGTAGAACAGCTGGGCAACTAGGCGGTTAAGCACCCAATCAACAGAACATTCTTACAATCTTCTAGCTGCTGTAGCCTGTAGCTTTGGTTATCTAATTTACGGGCCTGTTAGCTTCTTTTTGCAATGTGTGTGGGAAAAATGAGAATAAGATAAAAGTAAAATGGATATAAGGATTTTGAGGTAACATGCTTTAAATTTTATTTTGTGTGAAAAGAATGGATAATAAATGTAGGTTTTAAAAGGTTATATGTGATTTTTTAAATTATACTTCAATATTATTTTTAAATAAAAATTAGAGATTTCGAAATTTTATAAAACCTTTAAAATTTCTTAAAAATTTTCATCTGAAAATACCGTTAATAAATAAAATACTAATCATGCGGTCTAGTTTAGATTTGACTGCTTTGGCTTGCAAATTTCTCCCATAACACTTGCTTCATCCATAGAAATTTTTATTGTTTTTAATTTCAGATAGTAATGAATTTTAAGTAATGTAAAATTTGGGTTTGAATTATATTATTCTCAAATTATTTTTAGCTTTCAATTATTTCATTCTCCTATTACTTTGTCTCGAGCTTTTTTAGATATGAAATCTTTTTAAGTTTGAGTTTTAAGCCATTTCTAGTCTAAATTATTAATTTCTATGAGTTTGGGCAAATTAGATTTTAGATAAGACGAATTGATCCAATTTCCAATCTTGTGTAAACTTTTGTCATCTCTAAGAAATTCAATGCTAAAAGTTTTCCATCACCTATTTTAAACTTCATGACATATGTAGAAATACTGTTATATATATAATAAATAAATAAATTTTTTATATAGATTTGGTGATATACCATAATTAATAAAGAAATGAGTATTGTATACTTTTGCATTAGATGATGATACATACTTTATCATTTAAAGCTAATGATCATGTGTTAATTATCTAGTAATTTGTTATCTAAGGTGGAGACATACATCAAGTTTAGACAAAATTTTTTTAATAAATAATATTTTTTTATTGATTATTAACGAAACATATATATAAAATACATCGACAAAGTAAAACCATTTATTTATATCAGCTAATACATTTTAAAATATTTTATTAAATCTCTGTAATTTAAAAAGAAAGTATCTATTTGATTCTTCTAATTTTCATAAAAGATGTATTTCTATTTAGATGGATGATATTCAATAGCATTTGATCGAATATAACTAATTTTATAGAGAGAGTGGATCAAGGATTGCAGTAAATATGTTCTTGAAGTGCAAAAGAAAATTAAGTTATGTGCAGAGGTAGGCTAAGCCTCCCCACGGTGAATTCAAGCCCTAAGAAGAACCATGAATGCTAGGGAACTAGTTTAGGGCTTTACATGAACCAACATCACAAAGATTATCAAGTTCTGAGATGCGTACCCTTTCGAGTTAATGCTGCCAATACTTAACTGCATTTGATTCTTTTTTCTATCAAATTAATTGTAATCTGTAACGATATGACATAAAATTTTAATGCGGTTCATTTAAAAAAAAAAATTATATTATAATATAGATATTAAATCATTATTGGTTTCATATTTAATATGCATATATATTATAAATATCTTATCTTATTACAAGTGTTAATGCTTCTTAGATAAATACTACTGATTAATCGATATTCAGTTAATTAACTAATTGTGTATATATTCCTATGAAGTTTCAGTTTTCAACTATTTCCATAGATCCTTCCCTACTTGTAGGGACAATATCTTGATAGATATATGAAGAAGACCATGTACAATCAATTTCTTTAAAGATATATATGAAAGAGGAACAGAATAACTTTCTACATGTGTAGCAGCATCCATTCATTTTTCATTTACCTATGCACCAAATTGCACCAAATTTCATGGATGATTATTATATATTTATTAGTTTAAAATATAGATATAGAGAATGTGTTAATTATTTAATATTAAAATATATAATATATATATATATATATATTTTTTTTTATTTTCTATTAATTATAGTATATAGATTAAATTTAAATAAAGATACTCTATTAATTTATACAGAAAAGAGCTAAACACGAACAATCTCAAAATCTGTCACCATCACTGTCAAATACAAATTACTGATCATACATCAGTCAATAATTAAGAACTTGGGTTATTAGTAATGGATTTATCTTTATTGTTCATTGTAATTATAATATGTGTACCACAGACACATTAAGTTAAATAGCAAAAGAAGAAAAAAGAAAAAAGGTCAATACAGTTGCATTGACACAAATTAATGGCACTGATGACAGGAATCTCTAACTGTAGTTTGCCACTTTTGACATCAGGCAAATCTGCAAACTCAGCACCTAAAAGATATTTAGCAAATATCATGTTCTGAACCTCCTCTGACTAAACTTATATATAATGTGCTTAACAGTAAAGACATGGCTGGAAAGATGAATAATTGAAAGGATATATGGTACTAGTATTCAGTAGCATCATATCCTAAAGATGGATATGCTCCAAAATGCACTTATCCATACATGTTTATTGCATAACCCTTTTACTGTTATTTCTTTTTAGTCTACCAAAATTTAAAGAAACAAAGAAAGTCTGCTGGGTTAAGATTTCTATATAAAAAGAATTACTGCAACTTGTAATTGGATCTTCACTCCATTAAAACAGAGAGAAAAGTAAATCTCTTTTGGTGGCTTTAAGTTAACATAGGGAGATGGAGATCATGAGCCATGACAGAATCCAACTAAGAATGACATGAGGCCTGCCACTTAATTTATGCATCCACTTATTTACATACTTACACTAATTTCCTAAAGATGCAAGTAATGATTATCTTTTTAGTTAATTTAACTTATTTTCTGTGGTAATGTGTATGTTACTTTATTTATTATGTCAAGAGACATAATAAGAGGTTATTTTACAATGCATAAGTTGCCACACACATAATAAATTATGACCTAATTCAAGAATTATTCTGATATTTATCCACTTCCATTGATTGATTGTTCTACTTTAATCTTTTTCTCTAAATTATTATTTTACTTCCACTTAATTTATGTGGAGTTACACTATTTAATATATACCATTATCATTGCTCCTATATCCTTTATTTTTGTCATTTATTCTTTCTGTCCTTGTCATTAAGTCCTCATAATTTCTGTGAAAAAAATGTTTCTTAATCTTTTCTAATTTCTTTTTTTTTTTTGTTAATAATCCCTCTCAAAAATTTAAACTTTAATTGTCCTTTTCCATTTGCAACTTGCACTTTATTTTCAGGTTTTCCTTTTCCTGTTCTTGTTTCCAGTTCTGCCAGCTTGATGCAGAGATCTATTCGTGCTCTAGCTAGGATATGATAGTTCTAAGTTGGAATTCCTTTCATCACCTGGGGCATTTTGCTTTTCTTAGTGGGTTTTCTCCTTTTATCTATTTAATAAAAAAAAACTTGATTATATAAAAAAAAAGAAGTCCAATAGTGTGGGCTTGCCGAAGATTATTGTCTTAAGTACCCAACTGGTTAGCAGAGATAAATATCATTTTAGACAAAGTATTAATAGTGACTTCCCGTTGCCTTTTCTAATTAGTTCATATTTTTCTCCAATTATTCGGATTTTAAGATCACACAATTCTACCATTAAACCAGATTTTGTAGATCTCATTACATTTTTCTCCTTTTATTTACTTGGAAGAAAATTGAAAAAGGAAAAACTCTCCTTTTTAGATTGAAAAAGATAAAGAAAAATAACTAGATATTACTTCCCACCGAGAGAAATAAAAAATTAAAAATTTTAAATTATCAATATTTTTATTTGTACCCTTTATTCATTCAATACATGTGAAAGTCTTCGTTATTCATTTAATTATATATACTATCCAAAAATCTTTTCTTTACATCTCTCTAAATAAATATTCAAACAATAAAACTGAAATTCTTCTTTTTCCTTGAATCATGATGATGCCCATAAAAACAGAAACTCCAAAATGCAGAAAATAGTAAATTGGGGAGGAAGTGTTGCCATGCATCCTTGTCACCGTCCCATAATTTCTTTCACAAGCATCTCCACAAACTATATATATATAAAATCTTAAAGCAGATTATTATTGATTAAGACTAATTGGTTGGCCAAATCAAAGCGGAAGTGGGATGTGTCTGGTTTCCAGGGTTTACACTGCTGATATTGTCCATTAGAAAACACCCATTTACAAGGGGCATCAGGCCAAATGGAGCTGATAACGCAAAGCAAAAAGGATGTGACTAACAAGTTCTTATCATTTCAATTGGGTTTATGAAATCATACCCATAAATCAACTTTCATAACTCTTGCTACTCATAGGATTATGACTAGGATATATGTATATATATATATATATGAAAGTTTTCATTGGAAGCATTATTTGTCTACCTAGCTATGCCTATCAGGTTGCAGGAATGGGGAACCCAAAAACACCTGTTTTTACGGGTGCTATCTGTGGCGTGCCACCATCACGCATAAAAAGGTGGTACAATTTCAAGGCGTGCCTCGAATTGTTTTCGTATTGTTTCTGCTGATTAATGTTTAGTGATCAGTCTTTGTTGCTCACGAGGGGAACTTTAGTTATATATGAAGATTATTATTTCCTTAAAAGAAAAAAGTATGAATGTGGTTGCTCTTCGTGACTAATCCTTGTTGCTCATGAAGAGATATTTGCGGCTAAACTCGCAATAAGGAAGAGGACATATTAATTAACCTTGGTTATTGTCCATGCCATGGTCTTCATTAGACAGTTTCATTTGTGATTGAATTAATTATTAATTATTTAACTTTATCCGAAAGATTAAAATGATAGCCCAAAAACAATCAAGTAATAATTTTTAAAAATAAACCAAAAGAATTAAGGACGAATTTGAGATTATAATATACTATATCATATGTATTTCCTTCTACCTTTCTCCACTTTCTTTCCTGTTACTCAAATTCCACTTCCTCTTTTATTTTATTTTTTTAGAATAAAAATTTCATTTTTAATAGAGGAGAAAGTTGGGCCTTCATTAATTTTTAGAAATTGAAAATTGTTTGGGTTTAGATTGTGAGGAGGTCTTTAGTGATTGGGTTATTTGACTAATCAACTAACTATCTATTTCAATATAACACTTTTGAATGTGGATGTGTCTAGCATTCCTCTAAAGCAAACTACGTGTCATGTTTCTCTTTTCATAAATTCTTTGCCCTTTCCAAGTTTCAGATTGGATCAAAACTGTATCTCTTATTATTATTATTATTATTATTATTATTATTCTGCTGCTAACTCTTAACTAGTGGCATCAAATTCACCTTTTTTTCCTATTTGCTTTTCATTTGCTTTTTCTTTTGAAAAAATTACAAAAATATCCATAATTTTTTTATTTCTTTATAAAAAGATGATGTGTGTAAAGATATTAAAAATATAATTTTTAAAATATAGTATTAGTTGTTTTTAGTTTTTATTTTATTTTTTTAATAAAACAACTAAAAAAATAAAAAAACAAAATAATAATCACATTGTGTTTCTTTAAAAAAAAAATATTTTTGAAAAGAAATATTTTTGAAAAAAATTCTACATAATAAAAATAATATTTTTTTTATTAATTTTGGAATATTTTTGAAACCTATTCATTTTTCCTCCCCGTTACTAGCATTAATTTAAATGGCTCAGCAATTTCAGGTACTGTCAGCATTGCTTATGATGGGGGCAAAAATACATTTAATACATATTACACAATACTATGATGGAAAGTGTTTTTAACACAAATTATGTAAATTGAAGGGCCAGCAACAATACCATACATACATATATATATATATTATTATTATATATTATATATTGTTTTGTTCAAAAAGTTTACAGGAAAAGATTGTTTCTCAATTAATTAAGCATGAAATTGATTCATCTAATCGGGCCTAAAACTAAATCCAACAGATAAACGGCAGGCCCATGATATAAATCACATATATAAGAAGTACCCGTTCCTATCTGTTCATTTCAAAATTCCACTGTTTTAAATTTTGCGGCGCCAAACAAAAAAAGCTCAAAAAATCAAATCAATGGCGGGAATCGATCAAAAGAAGCAACTTCTAACCCTAATTCGCGATTGTGCCTCCGAGAAATCACAAGGAGGTTGTTTCATTTAATCTTCTCCTTCAAAATGACTAATACTACTACTAATAATAATAATAATAATCACAGATAAGAATTTGTCTTTTTTTTTTCTTTTAAAAATTTTGTGGTAAATGCCGAAATACAGAGAGAAGAGTGATCGGATTAAAGAAGAGATTGGTAGAGATCAGAACTGAAATGGAAACAGAAAATGCGGAGCTTGAAGCATCTAAACGATTAAAAGAAACTATTGAGCAACAGCTTAAAGGCTTCGAAGTTGAATTGGCTTTAAATGTTGCTTTTATTCAATCTCTGGAGGTTTTATTCATTTCTCATTGTTTATTCTTTTCTCATTGTTTATTCTTTTTATTTATATTTGATAAGTAATTATAAACCTAATGAGGTTGAAATAATTACAGGCAAGAGTTTGTCAGATTCAAGATGAAATATCATCTATTGGATCGGAAGTGGACGGTTTAAAGGTGATTTTCTTTTGATAGATTGAAAATTGCTTTGGATTTATTTAATACTTCATAACTGTTCTGTTGTTAATTCGTGTTTCGAACCTTGTTTTTTTTACATGAACATGTAAAGAATGAAGAAAGAACCTCACGGTATTAACTGTTAACTTAAGAGCTGAATCCAGTGTTTAATTAGAAATATCTCTATATAGAGTTCTTAATAATTGTTATTTCTTATATAAAATGCAGAGACGAGTTTATCGAGCAGATGGTTAAGCTCGGCACCAGGATAAGGTTTGTATTAATCTACTAAGAGATGTCTCAATTATGCATTTTCTGTTTGTCTTGGGGAATACTTGTAAGCTTAGATATAAACTATAATATCTGAACCAATGCCTTGTGTAACGCGTAGCCTAGTTGAAATATAGTACGAAACATTGTTATATGAATAACTTTACGTCCCTGTCGATGTAACTGATAAACTAGCTCGAAGTTTGAATGTCGATTACACTCATGTCCATATATGTATAACTTAAAAGTGGTCAGGCTCTTATGAGCTCTTACTTCTCGATTCTCAACTATAAGGCGACATTTATAACGTTTGTGCAAGCAAGGGTTAGCATCCATAATTACCTGTTATTTCATCTTTCAAGGTCTGACGTCTTGCAATTTTTTCTTTTTATTTTGACAAATATAGATTATAAAGATCTTAAACATGGTGACCTCTCATATGATACCAAAAATCTTGTTTTCTAAATCCAGTGCAATGATTTCAAATTTCTTTTAAAAATTAATGGTTCTTGAACATGTTTTGGTGCATGCTGAAATAGTTATATTCAAAAGGAGAGGCTTCGTACGCTCTAAAATATTTTAGGGAGAGTCTTATCTAGTCTTCGTATATAAACTATAACTAATAAGAGAGTGATATGTATGTTTGAGTGTTTTATACTTTGATATTGGATGATTGACACATATACTCTATTATTTAATACTATGAATATGTTTTAATCATCTATCAGCAGTTTGGTGTATAAGTGGGATCATACACCAAGTCTAGGCAAGAATTTTCTAAAATGTTATGATAAGAATTACCTACGTCAATTTCTATCTATGCATCTTAACTAATTTTTATCTACCTCAAATCTCCTCTTGCCTTTATAGTTGCTAGCAATCCTTTTGTAACTTAGTTGGTTTTGCTTGTATGTCTGCGTATTTTGGTGATGACTTATGTCTAAAGGGACATTTTAACCTCAAATAACCTCAGCAAATGCATATACTGCTCTTATTTTTTCCCTATATTTCCTTACTATATTTCTTTGTCATGCTAGTAGAGCATTGAAAAAAAAGGTAAGAACACATGCGTTGCAGACTCCTCGTGGTGCTTTCATCGCCAAGAAAAGTGTGAATACGCATAGAAATATCTCTAGAGGGAAATATAGGTGATAGAATTAATCCTGTATAAATAGAGTAACAGATTTGGAAATTGCTGCAGTATAGCCATATTTACTGTATTCCAGATATCTTTCTGCAGTATTAGACCGCCAAAATAATTATGCCGGATTACATGCACTGTCCAACAACTACCTGAGATTATGTTCTCATAATAGCTTTGCTGATTAGGCGGCAAGAAGTTCTCAGGGCAGATTGATATATGTTCTGTTTTTCTTTATCTCTGACGATAAACTATTGCCCCAAGCCTGGTATACGAACCGAAATCTTTTAATGTGCATTCTAGTATTTGTTACTGGAAATGAGTAATATGTCTTACATATTAATTTAGGAGATTCCAGGAGAAAATAGCATCTGAATTCCAGAAAGAGAATAGTATTGGAACTACAGCAGGTGTGTAAAACTTTAACCCTGTTTACATGATCTATTGGTGTTCCAATTTTTTCATGGATGTTAGTTTATTGTATTATTATTATCTGATCGAATTCTGAAAACATGTTTAATAATAAATGCTTTGTAGATTAGCTATTCGTTGATAATTATCCAGTCAAAACACTGAGGAAGCATATATGGTCTGCTGGGATCAATTATTACTCGGATAGTTTTAATTTGAAAAGACATTTCTATGCATCGGTAACTGATATTTCAATAACAAAAGAAGCCAACCTTTCCCTTTTTCTCTCTCAGGATCAAAGTGCATTTGTAGGGAAGATTTATATATGTTTTCCTTTTTGTGTTTATCCCGTGACAGTGTAAATTCATTTCAGAAACAGAAAATACAGTTGAATCTGATTCAAGAATTCTTGCGGATATGCTTGACCAAATTGTTTCTCAAACAACTAAAGAGGAACAAGAATACCTAGTCGAACAGATAATTCAAAAGCAGGTAAGATGCCGATTCTGTATCAAAGGCGGGAGTAGGTTAGCTTGGAAGTTTTCTGATTATAAAATAACTCAATGTTAACTTTGACAGCAATATTTGGTTCCCTGCAGGTCCAGCAGGAATACGTTGATCTTCAGGAGAAGGTTTCTTTGATGGGGATGATAATGAAAGAAACAAAGGCGCTGCAAGATTTGACTAGATATCCTTGAGACTTTTATATCGTTCCTGTTGATCAGTCATGATTTCACCATATTTCACTGAAATGAGTAGAGAAGAAAAGAGAAGGGAATACGCAGTGCCCCAGCTTGTATGTTCTTAACAACTGATCCTAAATGATTTGGGAGCACTGTCATAAAGTAAGCTGCACAAAATGAGCACGGCCTTGCACTTTACAAAAGAGCTAAGATTCCATCCTTTAATTAACCTCCCACTTCAGAAGTATTCTTGGTAAAGAAGTGGAAGCTTATAACAAGTTAATGTCAAAATGCTTGTGAAATAGTATTATCTATATCTAAGCTGTCAAAAAGTGCGAAGGTCTGAGATGCACTACCTTTTTCTTGTAGAAAATGCAACAATTTAATGGGAGTGCTTTGCCGGCTTTACTGATTAATATTTTGGCCTTTTCATGCAACTTATGATAACTGCCAAAAATTTCTTTGACTGGAAACAAGCAGACTTCTGAATTGGAACAGGCTTGTTCTTCTCTCGGTGAGGAGTTGCAGAAGAGATGTGCTTGTCCCAGCTGTCACATAGTTAATGTGGAGTCCCTTAGTGGGATTCTTCAGGAAAATGATGCCATTTGATCTATTGTGAGTATTCTAATTGCTATTGCTACATTTCTAGAGCTGGCATAGTTAAATCTGCCCTGCACAATTGCACTTGAGGATCCTGGTATTTTTTGGCGCTTATCTTGATTTTGGATGGCCTCAACGACACTGGAAAGCTATGATTACAAATCCGTGTGTTCTATCAAAGATTTTTGTCAAATCATAATTGTGGATAAGTCACCTTAAAGATTTTTGCATTTGAAATTTCAGTATGCATATCCAGCAGTATTCCAGCCACTTAGGACTTGTTAAAACATTACCCCACTCTCTCATCACCGTTATCAGGCTTGATTCTTGATGTCCTTTACTTAGCAAAAGACAAAGTTGTTATAGAAATTCCTCTTAATTGAAAGTCATAAACAACTTAGTTGATAACAAAGCTAATTACATTCATCTAATCACTTTTCTTTCGCTTATAATAGTCAATAAGAGTTGCATTTTGAGACCCCAAAGCAATGGGTGAAAAAAATGCAGGAAAGAAGATTTCTAGAAAATGGTATATCACCAGAAAGCCATCCTGCAGATGCACAATAATTCAAACTCCAGACGCTTAGCTGCACATCCTTTCCTCTGTTTCAGCTATAGTTTTGCATTTGTAGGTGATGCTTCTTTATCTTTTGCTATTAGTGATAGCAAGGTTGATGATTTGGACTCTTCATTACTATTGCTTGGCTCCTGAAGTTACAATTTTATTGAGATTTTATTATCACGGCTATGAGTTCATAGACAAACTTCTTCGTTTTTTTGGCAAATTTAAGTAGTCTAGGGTAAAGTCTCAGAACAAAATGACTAAAATTGAGGAACTCACAATTTCTCCTGGAGGTGTTATAGTGGGAAGAATTTTCTCCATCAGAACGACCTTTGAATTTGTAGGCTTCATGATTTCTACTGGTATAGAAAATAGAGCAGAAACAGGACGATGATCAGAGAATTTACTTTCGCTGCGAAAATAGGAAAGTTGTTTCACTCCTTTTCCGTACCATAGTATCCTGTCACACCTGCCACCAGATTCACACAAACACAAGGTACTTGTAAAATTAAAGACTAACTCTTTGGGTAATGCTAGAAAAGAGTTAATGTTGGCTCCGTTGTGGCCAATGACTGTAAGAAAAATTTGATATTTAGGGCATACCATGCCGGGGTTCGTTGCTTTTCTCCTGTTCTGCTTGGGAGCCCCCCTGAGTACCGATTACAATTTGATGAAGAATACTTGTATGTAGGTGCAAATTTTATATTTCCCTCTCTCCAACCTTGAAATACTCCACCATCTTCTAGTTCCTTTCGGAGCTGATCAAACTCTTGCAATGCTTTCCAGTCATTCTGCTTTATCAAATATCTAGCTAAACTGTCTTCCAAGTACAATCTGTAGTTAAGATCACCAAACCAGAATATCCGACTGCAAAATACACGACATCTGTGTCACTAGGGATGGACATTGCAATAAATAGAGAAATGTTCTGGTTCTTATGTGTCATCCCTTCAAATAATTAAGATTCAGATTCCTTCCTGTCGTCTTACAGCATTATTTCGGAAGGCTAATATGAAATCAAATATCTGAAACTTTTAAATTTTGCTTAGTTGGTAGAAGTTATAGATGAAAAAGATATAAATTATCCGTAGCTTAAATGAAAGAACATTAGATGTGGGTCTAGAACTTGTTTGATAATACTGATATTTCTTGTAATGGACCCCGGTGGCTTGGGTAGCAGACTACCCGGAGCACGAAAGGTGATTCAGAAAATTGGTTCTCCTATATCCTAATGAATTATATTCTGTCAATGTTCATTATTCTGGTCACAAGAACTTTTTCTTAAAAATCCAATTTTAATTTATGACATAAAAAACTTATTAAAATAATGTCTTCAGGCATGGATGATAACCAAACCTGAACCTGATACTGACTTGCAATGATCAATGAATAATTTGCTAATCAAGCATTTTAATCTGTGCTTAATAAGTTGTTTGCTGAGAGAACTACTTACTCATGTCCTAAGATGGTGAGAGGATGAGGATTATCATCATCTTTAGGGGATCGAAGAAAAGTAGTTCGCCTAAAAATCTCTGAGACTTGGTGATTCCTTCTGCCTTCATCACCCTTTTTCTCACCAGAAGCTAAATGGGCAGCAATGAAGCAAAAGCTTGTTCCTTCTATGGACATGCTAACTGAAACTGAGCCTTTGTTCCCCAAATAACCCATGATGCCACAAGCAACTGAACAAACTTTCACATTTGAAATGCAATACTTCCTCAACAATTCCTTCTTCATCCATACACTTATAAACACTCCAACCATTTTTTTGCTCGCCATTAGCTTGTACTTGCTGCCCCCATATAAATCATGCTGTGTCCCTAACTTCTCTCGCATTTGGATTCCAGAATAGCCACTAAAACTTGATCTCCTTCCAGTATCAGAGACCTTCATGTAATGGTAGTTGTCACTGGAGATTGGTTTTATCATGGGCGTCAACCATGGGCACCCATATTTATCGTTTAGAGTCTTTCCTATAAGCATGTTCCAGTTTGTTGCTTCTGTTGGGTCTTCTGCTCCTATCACATTTCTAGTTCTCAAAGGTACAATCTCTTGAAATCTGCAGATAGAGAGAAGCTTAATTGTCGAATGGCATGTCTAGAGAATTGCATAGAGAATCATGGTTTCAAGTTTAGATACCCTTTCAGTATTACATACCCGAGAACATACATATCAGCTGCATCCTTGAGATTCAACCACTCATCCAAATCTACTGCTAGGCTTCCCACTGGAGACCTTCCAGCAACATTCCAGGTACCAACAAAAATTCTGAAATATGCAGATAAACTGTTTGAGCAGTTATCGTCTTTCTTTGTTTATAATTTGCAAAATAAAAAAATATGTACACCCTCACCTTAACTCGTTAGTTGAAATGCACGGATCAATCTCCGTTGACCGAACAAATACATCATCCAGGTTATCGTAAACTTCATCTTCACTCTCGTCTGTAAGAAATTAAAAGCATGGTACTTGAAACCAAACATAATTCAGGAAGAATAAAAAAAATTTAAGCAGAAAAGAAACAAAGAAGTTGAAACCTGAAATTTCATTCCAGTGATTTGCTCCAGCTCTCTTGTTCTTTCTTTTAAACCACTTACGAAATGTACTAGTTTTAGTCTTCCGGTCTTCGTTATACATAGCTCACAACAAAGATCAAGTCCATGCCACAACTACAATAGCAATATAGAGGTAGATATAGATCTGCTTTGTGCCATTTTTTAACACCTTACTCAACATGTTAAATTCGTTCACTTGCACACACACAAAAAGAAAAAAGGAAAGAAAACGTAGGTTTCACTGTAAAGAATCATAGTATTAATCGCCCTGTAGCAAAGTGATGATGCGATTGAAACGAACAGACAAACGCAAGAAACATAGACATAAAAAGAAAAAAAAGAAGGTTATTTCAACTGAGAATTCGAAGAAAAAAGAATGGAGAGAGAGAGAACATAACATGTCAAGTCAAAACTTGGTAGACGAAGAAAGGGAAGAAGAAGAAGAAGGTTCTTCTCTGCCATATTTGATGGTGTAATTTGATCAGTATAATCACATAAAAGAACGTTGTAGGCCTCACAAGCTTCTGTCATTCATCTAGTTGATTATTTCCAATTGAGTTGTTTGTGGTGTGGCATGGTGGTGGTGCTGTTCACGTATGTCTCGTTGGCCTATTTACATAAGCAAAAGCTTATTACATTTCCAAAGTCAAACAATCTATTAATATAATGGATATAGCTATATAAGCTGCACTTTTTATTATTAAGATTGTTTAGCATGTACATATATATATATATATATATATATATATATATATAAGTATGGAGCATGCCCTATTTCATGTATAATCATATCATCATAAAAAGCTTTAAGGTAGCTCCATTCCCCACATCCTATTTTATGTTTTTTCGTCTTATATGCTCCTTGTATTTTGTGCAAAAATGTTTGCACCGCACTTGGTTGCCTTCTACTGTTTCAAGTGTTGTGCCTGTACAATCTTTTTTATCTTTTATGGTTGAGTGCTTTACATGGATCTCGCTGAAGAGTTCGGACAGTAAAAATTGTGTAATTACCAGTATTCGTAATGGAATAAGTAGCTCATCTAAAGTTTATGGGTTAAAATCCTACGAACTTTTAAGTAATTTTTCTGACTTGCTAAGATGCAGTGTCTACACATTTTCCTTATTAGTATGTAATAAAAAAAGGGTTAAGAAGTTAAAAAGAGGTAATTTTCAGGTAATCAGCTATTAGCTTTTGGTTTTTATCTGCCAATTCTGACTGCCAGTGTTTAAATAGGTCTCAGTGTTCTTACAATTATCAAAACTTCATGTTTATCCTTATTTATGAATTTTGGAACGAGATCCGTTGTGTCTGGCCTTGCGTTCTAAAACTGTTCTTGAAAACATTAAAGTTATTTTTGGAGACTTCACTTGTAAATCTGAGAATGAATTAAAGAGTTAGTCCTCGACGAGATTACACTTTGAAAGTGATTCATTGACGGCTAATTGCAAATATATACCAACTCAAAAAAAGCTGTAGTCTCACATTATGATTTAGAGAGAGGAAATTAGCATTGGAGTAGGAATTATGTTTCTTGTGGATCGTCTTTTGCATAGCAAAACCAATTATTTAGATGGATCCGGTAGGTGAGAAGAGTGGATCATTAAGAGAGATGGGCAACAAGTACCTCAAAATTTAACAATGTTGGTTTTGTCATTCATTATTGGTATATATGAGAAGTTCTTATCCCCAAACCTCGTTCACTCGTCTCAGTCACTCCACAAGGAGTAGATTGCTTATATGGCCCATGTCAGTAATGGTACCTCCAGCTACTCCGTTGGATTTTTCCCCCTATTAACTGTTTTTCAAATATACTTTCCCCACTCTTGATTGCATAGATTTTTCTGCTTTTTTTCTTCTTCTCTTATTTTCCTTTTTGGATTTTTCTTCTTTTTATCTGCACTGTGGTTATTCTTTTTATTTAATGAGAAGAGCTCATTAATTTTATAAACTTGTTAAGAATATTAGTCTCAAAGATTAAACAGCAACAAAAATATTATTTTCTTTTCCTACTATACTTGGTAAAAGAATTTTCTTTTTTCAATATTAAAATTTTAATTTAATTTTATTTTTAATGCAACTTCTGTTTATTTTACACTTTACCTTTAAAACTATCAATTTGGATAAATTTAAACTGCCATATTTATACACATTATAGAGTATACTTTTATAAAATTAGTCAATAATTATATTTTTCATATGATTAATCAACATATTTAAATTTTGACCTGATTCAAGATCTAATTATTCTTATATGATTCAAGAATAAAAATAATATTTTTTTTTTCTAAATTTACTAAAATAAAATATGTAAAAAAAAGTGAATTGCTCGAATAGCGTAAGCCATCCAAACTGGACCTGAATCACATATATGGTTTAGGTAATTTAGCAACTTAATTTAGTTTGAAATTTTTCTGAAATCACATTTATTAGCGTGGTTGAATATATTATTTAAATCCAACCAAACCAAAATATGTATGCTGCAACCTCATGGCATAAGCTTGAACCCACCAATTGGTGAAGTTTACGTCCAAATCTTTCATGTGTTTAAATATGCATATTTATCACTCGATTCAACTTTAAAGAATCATGTCTCTGCTAGCAATCAACTTCGTAGTTATAATGTTAGAAAAAAAAAAAGTGTACTTATATCATGACCATTACCACCCATTTCTTAATGATCAATATATGTATGCTTAATTGTGATTTTCTAAATAAGGTTTCGCCCGCCTGCCCGCCCTCCCTTTTCCCATGGGTTCTTGCTTTTAAAAGCGCAGAGGCCCCCTCTTGCGGGTGCCTAACTTCAAGTTGTAGAGCCATAAATTAAGAATATCCCAAGTCCTAACATGAAGATGTTTAGTTGTTGTGATCCGAGTCCAAGTAATGAGCGAGACAAGTCTATCACTTACATTAATTTGCTTATCTATTCGGGGCCAACCCTATTATTAGCCTCAAGAACGTGTACGGTTTAGCCAGGCCGAGCCTCTTTATAGGTCCTAATTTTTCCTAAATGTGTCAAGTTGTTTTTTTTTTTCTTCTTATTCATATGTTTTCTTTTAATTATAGAAAAACATATGCTGTTTCATGATAATTTAATTGAGGACTCAAAATTCAGAAAACTTAATTGCATTATTTTATTTTGATTTTATAAATTTTATGCTAACTTTTGAGAGCATATTTAATCTTAAGTAAACCAAATTCTTATAAGTCCATTCTTCAAAAAAAAAAAAAAAAAAAGAACAATAAAAAGAATTCATAATTTATTTTTTTGGGTTTTGGAAAGGATGTTTTTGAAATTAAGATTTAGCAAAGTATGGGTAAAATAGTGATAGTACCACGTGGCATTAAAATTTATAGGAGATTGGTGTCCTTGTTTTGGCAGGGCCAGTGACCAATTACTCCAGAAAGTGATAGACAGAAACAGGGTCCAATAAAGATGCCATAAAAATCAAGTGCCCTTAGATAGCATGAAAAATCCAATGCACTTTTATATATAAAAAGCGCAAATCAAAATCTAAAATAATAGTCTTAATAAATAGGTAGATTTTTACAAAACAATAATAACTCGAGAGAAAAAGTTTTCATGTGCTGCGACATTCTAACGAGAATATTGATGAGATTGTGGCCTCAATATATATCTGTCACCCTCAAATTCAATAAATGATATGCACCTTCTTCTACCTACTTACCAATTGCTATGCCTCTAATCCTCCTTTTTGTAGGCCTCATGCTCTCCATTTTTTATCTTTCTAACTCTGCATTACAAAATAAATGCTTTAACTTAACTTACCCACCAACTAGTACTCATTTGTACAACTATTTAATGCACCATCTGTTGCGATTTATTTCTTTCTACATTAGCTATGGAGAAAAGTGTATATTGAAGGTTGATTTCTAGCCTCAGTCTCATATTCACATGCAACGCAATCATATCCCTTCATTTCATTTTGTTTTGTGTGCTTCTGTTTTGGTTGTGACTTTCTTTTTAATTTCTCATCACACAATATCGATGTCAAGAGTTGGTTGAGGTCTAGTCTCTCGCTTTTTAATTAAAGTTGAAACTTGAAAAATATTCAAAAATGTAAGTCGATTATTTGGTGTCCGAGTCTTAGTCAACAGTGTAAAATACCGATGTTACCTGTTGCCATGGCGCTAACGTTTGAGCATTCGTCACCCGTATTTTTCCGCGTTGAGATTTTCTTTTTCTCGGTTGGCAATCAGAATTTCAATCGGAGATTGAAATAGTGATTTAGGGGTTAAAGAAAGAAGCTAAAAGGAAGAAAATACTGTCTTTCGTTGGATTCCTCAATTCCGGCCTAAAGGTTAGGCCAAATTAAGAGTTTCTGAAAATGAAGTATAACAAGAGTTGCAAGCAAAGCCTACTCATCCTCGATCAAGAATGTAATAAATTCCACATGTCCAGTGCCCACTGTGACATCAACTAGAATTGACTTGATTAATAGCAGAATGAAGATCAGGGAAAACAACAAGGAGAAAATATATATTTATAGAAAAAAAAAAATTGATATGTTAACCACAAAAGGTTAAAAGAGGGGGTCCCGTATTACAGTAGTAGTCATCATCATCAATTTATTAATAATTGACAATTACAAAATGGACCAAGTTTTTTCTTTTTTTGATAACTATAGTCCATGGGACCATAGAGACAATGGTCTCCTATTGCTCACTGCAAGTCTGCGTTGACATCAAGCCTATGATTAAACCTCAAAAAGAAAACTAGAAGGGTTATTAATTTTTTTTTTAAAAAGTGCAAACCTGAAACTACAAAAATTACACTTTCATTCCGACATTTGACTGTAGTCTTTCACTTGAGATGGTCAAATTTGATTCCTTCCGTAGGTTGAACATTTCACTTTGTTTGGACCTTGAAATGAACTGATTTCTACTTTTTCTTGCATCAGAAACCAAATGCTGCCTAAACATTGCAATGAAAGCTTCAGCTCTCTCATTTAACTCCTCCTGGGACAATTTTTGAGCTTCAATATCAACTTTAATGTGTTCTTGCTCTACCTCATGTGCATCCTTTGTCCTTTTGCATAATTTGTGGCTTTCTTGGTGTGGCTTATCTTTTGTAGACAAGCCACATTCATTTCTTTTCTTGTTTTCTTGAGTCTTCATTTCTGGAGTATCCTTACTTTCTTGATCATTTTCACTTGAACTTGAACGGATGGAAGTAAAAAGAATGGTTAGGAGTACGAGATTAAGGATGAGGAAGACCCTTGTGCGCCATTGCTCTACAAAAAACATAACAAGAATGCGTTTTAGACATGCCATTGCAAGAGTTGTTCCTGCTGCAATGAAAGTTTTATGAATATATTCATCTCCATGCTCTCTTCCATTTAGTGCCCTTTCACTCTCTACCTGCTTCTGATCCATTTTGTGTGTATTTGTGACAATGTGAGGATGGACGTAAAAAGGCTCGTATTTATATGCTGAATAAGAGACAGAATCCCTTTGGACTTGGCTTTATTTGCAGCAATGCCTGTGACAATCTTTTTTAAGTTTAAAAGTTTTCCATATGGCATGTGTATGTAATAGCTGTGATGAAAAGAGAACGTGACTGAAGACTAATGAGAGTGCAGGTGGTAAGGGAGACAAGCAAACATGCTTTTATTTAGCTGCAAAATAAAGCAGTTCTATCTTATGATTGCTCCAACTCAGGGTTTTAGCTATATTGGTTTCTGTGAGTTTTGTTTTTTGGGGCTTGGCGTGCAATTTGCTTTGGAATTGGCATTGTGCTTTTTGCTAAAGCTTTTCCCATGTCATGTATATTGGTCCTAGAGACACTGGCTTAAGCAAAGAAAAAGGCTGAAAAAGGTTGGTTTTGCTAACCAAAAAAGAGCCTTTGGCAGAGCTTTTGTCGATCAGTTTTATCTGCTACCTCTAGTGCATAGTAGAGCCCATTGCTGGTTTTTCAAACTTGTTTCGTTCATTCCAGCCACTGTATGTATGTAACAACTGGTAAAAGTTGGGTTCATTTTATCGAAATGTCATCTTGTAACTTCCTTAATACAAAATAATTTCAGAATCTATGTTCACATCGTGCACGCAAGTTCTTACTGATAAATCATAATTATCGCTTGTATCATCAGCAAACACAAACTGGTTCACTTATTTATTTCTATTGAAACCTAATCATCCGATGACTCTATATTATGATAATTCATTTCACCTACAGAACTTCGCAGTTCATCTTTTATACTTGCATAAAAAGAATCACATAAATAAAATAGATGATCAGTTCAAAAATTTTAAAAGAAGAAAACAAAGACAAAAAGACAGCATCTATCATACAAAAATCTGACATTTTCACCTTTCCCACAATAGCTCGACTCTGAACCTCTTTTTTTCCCCTTTCCCTCTTTTCTAATTTTATGCATTTTGCCTGCTGATATGGCCACCTCCAAATTAATCAAAGGTTGAGAATGAACTTGATGTTATGGTGAAATGATTATGAGCAGGATTGTGTATAGACAGGTGGGTGCACTCCTACTCAAATGTATACCCACTTCAACTAACAGTGAGTAAAGGTAAATTTTTTGCCCAAAAATAAAAGAGCAGAGGAATGAAATGTCGATCCAAAGCACGCCTGCTTTATACCATATAAACATCATCAGCAGTAACCCCACATGTTCCATG
Organism: Ricinus communis; assembly: GCF_019578655.1. NCBI lineage: Eukaryota > Viridiplantae > Streptophyta > Magnoliopsida > Malpighiales > Euphorbiaceae > Ricinus > Ricinus communis. Next base: position 29,792,665 of record NC_063260.1, on the reverse strand, counting down.
ATTCACCATCAGCATCACCCAGCATAGGAATTTTTTATTTTTTTGTTTCTTTTTTAATCTTTTTACGGTTTTTAATTTATAATTGCTGCCTGTTCACCAAGGCGACTGTGTTTTCTTTCTTTCTTTCTTTCTTTTTTTTTGTTTTTGTTTAAAAGTTGGTTTAACACGACTTTCAAAATTTGGTTGGCTTTTCAATGGGATAATGATTTTTGATGTCCCTTTTTTCTATATCTTTTCATAATACTATCATGAATCAATCTATATGTCAATGTCTTTCTTCTTCTTTTTTTCTTCTTTTATAATTAAATCTCATTTTATGTGAATAAAATTACTTTAAAATGATTTTATTTCTAATATGTTATAATTGTTTTCTCACTTAAAATTCTATTTAAACATATGGATCCTTAAAATTTTCTTAATTAAAGTCAAGTTAAAGCAAAAAAAAAAAAAAATTCATAAGAGAGTAAGAAACATTAGAAAACTACAATGAACAGGTGCTTATAATCTTTCTTACAATTATAAATCACGATAATTGGTTTGAAAATTCTTATAAATTAATCATAACAAAAGAAGAAAATAAAGAAAATAAATTAAAAATTAATTATGAACATAAAAATCTCTTATAACTTAATTATTAAATTAGGGTCATTTCAGAATAACAACTACGATCGTCGTGATAAATATATTTCTAACTAATATAGCTTGATGTATTAGAAATAAAAATACAAGAACAAAATCAAAAATATTTCTTTTTTATTTTTTATCAATCTCTTTTATTTTTACTGTATTAGAATATTAAAAATATAATTTTTAATTTTTTTTTTCAAAATTATGCTTTTTGTTGTTTTCTTTACTGTTTTTAAATAAAATAATTAAAAAATAACAGCAAAACAACTGCACTATAATTTTTTTAAAAAAAGTTAGAAAAACAATATTTAAAAAAAATTACATAGTAAAAAAGATATTTTTTTTATTAATTTCAGAATATTTTTGAAAAATTTCCAAATACAAAAGCTTAATGTAAAATAATCAAAATTCACAGGCTTAATATAACAAAACTTAAAAATTTAAAGACCTTGAAATGGACTTTGCTAATTTCATTTTCGAGATCTTATGAGAATAAAAATGCAAATGAAAGAAAGCACAGGGCATAAAAAAGGCACGAAAATGGCTGTAATTGATGTGTGTATACTATACACAGTATTTTGGCTTCAAATTATAGGATTTTATTTGTAATTTGGGAAATAATTATGCCTAATTGGGACTTATATAGTGAAAAGAGAAAAAGGAAATTGCAAGATCTACACAGGATGTGAAGGCTAAAACTCATCTAGTTATTTAATATTTTCGAGATTTTCCTAAAGTAAGACTTTCTTTTATCTCTTCTTACTATTACTTCTCTCAATTATATGTTTAAACAATGATATCACCTGCACCCTTTTCATCCATCATCCTATATGTGAGAAGCAAACAAAACAGTAATATAAGAATGAACGCCGAAGCATTAGTTTAAGAGTAAAGATTTATATATATAAATCTAAAAACCTATTATTAAAAATGCTTAATGACTCCATATATATATATATATATATATAAAGAGATTTTGCCAGGTCAATCTGGAAGCCTCTGAATATTCTATAAATTTCCCAAGTAATAAGAAAATTTTGACAGGATGAGCAAATGGGGTTAAGTTTCACAACAGGAAGACATATGGTGAAAACTGATTTTTGGATATACTGTAATTACTAATGGGTAACCTCTACAATCTATATCTCTCGTACTATGCAAGTGGCCGTTTTATCAGGTTACCTCAGAGAAAAAGAAGAAAAAAGAAGAAAAAAGAAGGGGTGATTTCTGCAGGTAATACCAAATAAAAGGTGAATCGAGTTTAAATAGGGTGTCTGCGTCCAACTTTCTTCTTGTGGGACTGGAGGAACAGTTGCCATCATTACAGACATCCTTTTCCAGATAAAGAAATAAGCTGCGCAAGAGTAAAATTGTAAGGAAAATATTAGAGACTATAATCTATTTAATGTTGTAACTCAACAGGCATGCAGATATGCGCATGAAGCACTTCAGGAATTAGAAAAACAGACAAGAGTATAAGCAGTGGCAAAGCTTGGCATTTATGTTTGGACAGCTAAAGGTAAATCTAATATGGTAAATTTTTCTATACCTTCCAAGTAATATATTATATAGAATGAAATGTAGAAAACAAATAAAAATTGATAATTTTTGTAAACGAATGGATAAATGTTCAAATCAGGCAATACTGTTAATGAGTGTTGCAGCCACTTTAATCTTAGATTGCAAAGTTAAATAATTCTGCTTCTTGTTTTAGGGCAATACTTACCTACTGTGCCATCCCTGGTAGTTAAAGAGTATAACAATTAATACTAAAGGTTAATGAAGTTTTACAAAATAAAATTAAAAAGAAACCCAAGCTCACATAATCCTCTCAATTGAATGATTTTTAAATAGTGAGTCTTCCAAATTTAATGTGTCTATATAATATTGACTCCCTATTTCAACCAATTTTCAGTATGGAAAAGCATACACAAAGTAGAGTCTGCTTTATCATGCAGATTGAGATCGTTCAATATGTGTAAAATATCTTTGGCAGAGGCACTATATCTATATCACAAATATACACTTCCAATATATTGACTGAAATATGAAGTCAAGGTGCGTCAAAAGAAAATATCCTGGCAAAGGAGACATTTGAGAGAGTACTTGAAAAGATAAAAGAAGCCAACCTGACGAGCAACCTGAGCCAGTTGCCGACTGTCCCTAGATGACTCATTTATAAAGCTAGATGTCTGTGGATCTGATAAATCGTTTTGCCTCTCCCCAGCTCTCCTTTTGACGTCGCTCCTCTTAATAGAGCTGTTCTGATCAGAGCTGTTCAAGGCTTCCTTCTTGCGCTTCCTTTGAAAGGTGTATTTAAGAATCCCATTGTTGTTGACTTGGCTTGGAGACACCTTAAATTTCCCAGATGCTTGGGCATCTTTTGAATCAGAACTCATCACTGATACATCAACTGTAGCATCTTTGGATACTTTGAGATCTGCTGAATCAGAATGTAACAGTGGCACATTGACCATCTCACTATTAGATTCACAACATGAAAAGCTTGAATTTACAGTAGTCTCACATTTCTGTTTTACCAAAACATCCACTAGTTCCATGTCCTTGTTTGAAGTATTTTGGGCAAGACCAGATTTATTTAATGCCTTAACACTCACTGTGACATCTGTAAAGCCAGATACTGGATCGACGCCACTTTTAATTAGTGTTAACCCTGGATCCAGACGGGGCAAGGGCTTCAACTTAACTTCATTGTCAGTCATCTTTGATCTATCTTCACCATGTTCTAAATTATCATAGAGTGAAAGTGAACAAGTTTTGCAGCAGCATAGAGTAGAACAGGGTTGGAAAGTTTCATGCTGCTCAGGACAGGATGTTAAGGATGTAGAAGTGGCATCCCAACTTTGCAGTTTCCTTTGTCTTTTCCCTTCACTACCGATGTTCTTCTCATCCATAAAGCAGAAGCTTTGACAATGCAATTTCTCTTCCAATTCATTCCAACTTTTATTCACATCAACATTGTCAGTCTTGATAGAGGGAAGGACACATGAATGATCATCACGCTTAGGATCCCTGCTTAGGAAGTATCTTTTGCAGCGAGAAAGAAAAGAAAGTGGTTGATAAGACTTCATAAGCTGATGAGGACTAGACTTGCGCTCAGCTTTGGGTTTCCCAAAACGAGCCCTTCTTCGTCGTAAAGTGTGAACCTTAACATGCTTTCTGATTTGTTCTCCGGAGCCACTCTTCACTGTTTCTAAGTTCTTGGTCTCCAGAGATGGAAGAGTAAGATTCACATCATTCTTATTACTTTCTTTAATAATTAATTCCCTCTTTCTAATGGAATATTCATCAAGTTCTCCAGAAGGAGGTAATTTCCCAGCCAGTATGTTACCTTCCAATGCACGAATTCTCTGAGTAAATCCATTTCTGTAAAGCTCCGGTTCCTTATTTCTTATGATTATGGAGGCTAATTCGGCATTCTGAGAAGTATGATTTTCCAATTGAGGAACACTCAATTTCTCATTGTGTTGTCTATCACAATACTTGTTATCAAAAAGCTCATCATCCATTTTGATTTTTCCATTGAAAGGCTGGACTTTGTTGCTCCTTACTTTTTCCAACTTATCACGTACCCGGTTCAACTCTTCTCTTAGATCTATTATGACACCCTCTGCTTCTTGAAGTTGTGCTTCAAGCTCATCAATCTTAGTTTGTTGGCTTGATGATGCTATCTCCGCTTCAATTATCTGAAAATTGGGAAAAATTGGATGACATTGTATTAATTCCTTACAGAACCAAATATAGTACATATTGTAAGTGAGCATTTTATCTAGTTTTGTTGGTTAACCATGATAAAATATTCGGTTGAAATGGACGTGTCATCAAATGAATACCATTCTAAAAATCTAACAACAATTATTTTGGTGAAGCACTAAAGGTTAGTGAACTCTTAGTTTGTTCTAATCATTGAACTCCTCGAAGGATAATAATGTGCAAGTCCAGCTAGCACTTGAATTAAAACCTATTTTCACTTACATTTTGTATAACACTAGATTTCCTAACAGGATCATATATATCTAAAAGGAAGAGTTTGGCTTCTTTCTAGTTCCAAGAGTTGATTAAAGCACCAAATTAAGTGTTGGTGCTTAAGACCTTGATGAGGTGACTCACCCTGGCTTTCTGCTTCTAGACCCTATAAAGTAGAACTTTTTATTTTAATGAATTATACAGTAAGTAGCCTGATAATGTCTTTCATGGTTTATTTTACTTTGAATTTTGCAGTAGTAAGATTGGCACAAGTGATGTCCACATGGCCACCATGGTTTAAATAACAGCTGATGCATTATGTATCGCCTATTTCGTGACGGGATTTTAACCTACCGCTAGTTTATTTATCGATATGTTAAGCTGGAATTAACTTAGTTTCCTTTAATTTTTCAAACTCTACTTATGTTTTCTAACTCCATCCTTTCTTTTTAGCTTCCAAAAAAAAAAAGAGATTCTTCACTAAAGAGTGTTTAGCCAATATATTTCTGAATCTAATTGTTAAAAGTTCACAGTAAAGGTGGCTGTTTTTCTCCACTATAGTGTGTTTTCAGTCGAATGCTGAAATGCAAGGATTAATTTTCGAAATCCGAAGTTTCATTAGATATTACATTTTTGAAGGAGGGATGGCATGTTTTTACATCCATAGTGTCGAACATCAAGTAAGAAAATAACAATCATGTTTAGCTTCTCTCAATCAAACATCAAATGATGAAATTTTACGATCTGCTCTCTCATATATACAGAATAGAAATAGGAAAGCCAAGCTAATCTTTGTAAAGAATAAAAATTACAAGTGTGATATTGATTGTAATCCATTCATAAGAAGGCAAATCAAAGGAACAAACTAAAAACTTAGTATGTATTTAGACGCATTAGGATAATATTTAAATGAAAAAACAACAGAAAATCACAATGGAGACTGTCATACTGGATTCATTTAATTTCTGCTAGAACAAAAAAAAATTAAAATTATAATAATTTGATAATCTAGTATCTAGTTGAACATTTAAACCATACTAATTTGTTTTATTTTAATCTAGTCTAAGTTTAGAATAGTTTAATAATAACTCCAAACCACAGCCAAGAAAAAAAAAATTAAGATTCAACACAATTTTAGAGTTGTGGATGTTGAAAAATTTCAATGATTAGAAAAAAAAGAAAAGAAGGAATACCTTAGCATCGATCATTTGCTTTAAACGGACAAGCAGACGAAGCGCTTCGTCTTTAGTAGCAAAGAGTTCGTGTTTACACCTAATCGCTATCTTCTCTGACGCCATTACTCTGGTCGCTGCTTCCTTCGCCGTGTTTAATATCATCTCTGCATACGCTTTTTTCAATGCCGCCATTTTCTACAAATTAAAGAAATTACAAACAATTTTGATATGAATAATACGACGTGATTAAGCTTTAGTGTGATTTAGTTGAACTTACCTCCGATTCTACCATTGTTATTTGAATTGAATAGGGACAGCGAGAGAGAGAGAGAGAGAGAGAGAGAGAAGGAGGTTAGTGTTACTGTTGGCAGCTTTTAGTGTCAATGAAATTACATGATTGCCCTTCTTCCAGTGTCTAAATTACGAGAGTTTGGAAACATTCTGTTACGCTAGTCTTTGGATTAAGGATTGTTCGTTGGGGATGTGGGGACGCTTTTTTGATTGTATAGGCCGCTCGAGGGGGAAACGACGGCGTGTTATTCCTTGGAGGAAGCAATGCGCTTTTTGTTTTTGTTGAAGGCGCGCAGTGGAGCGATTAGTGGGTCGCATAGCATAACTGCACATAAAATAAATAAATAAATAAAATATTGTGTAAAGCGCGCTTATTTTATTGTAGTTTTACCCTTTCATGTTATTTGACAATTTTAAAATTTTGATAGGATAATGAGGGGTGGATTCTTTTGGGCTCGGGTTATAGGCGCGGTAAGATAGAACCCAATTACATAATTATTAAAAAAAATAATAAAAATATAAATTTTTTACTTTTTTATTGAATACTGTTTTTATTTTTACTGTATTAAAAGATTAAAATATAATTTTTATTTTTAAATACTGTTTAGTTTTTATTACTTCTTTTTATTACAAATAACTGAAATAACTAAAAAATAATCATATCATATTTTTTAAAAGATAGATAATAATATTTAAAAAAAATTATGTAATAAAAATAATATTTGTTAATAATTTTAATAATATTAATTAATTATTAAACAAGACGAACCCACTTTATTTTTTAAATTTTTAACTCAAACAATTAGTTTGTCCAAAATCTTTGATAACCATATTTACATAGAAATTGTTTATTTGTGCCGATTGATTTATTTTGCAAATAGTTTTGTAAATAAAATTTATTTGTAAATAGTTTTCTTCTTTTTCTTTTTCTTTTTTATTTTTGCTATTTCCTCTTACACATTTAATTAATCAGGTCAAATACAACTCTTTTTTTGCAATCTAACAACTCCATTATCCTCGCCGCATGTCCAAATTTTACAACCTGCATGCATCACATTCCTAATACAAATCTCTAAACAATCTTTTAAGAAAAAATTTAACATAAAATAAATATATAACAAATGATATATTTTCATATTCAATATTTTATAAAAAAATAAAAAAAATATGTATAATAATTTTTAATATTTACTGTAAAATATAATTTATTGACAAATTAATAGACTCATTACTTAATTTACATGTTTTTATTATTATAATATTATAAAATTTTACTATATATAAAATATTAATTAATTAGATTTTGTTTGAAAATAATCACCAACATTATCATGTTCAAAATTTTTATATTAATATTTAAAATTTAAATATGAAAAAATAAAAAATCATTTTACTTTAAATAAAGGTGAAATATTTTATTAGAAGAGTCTAAAATAAATTAAAATAACTTATATTTTAGTGAATAAAATTAGAATTTTTATTTTTTATTTTTAATTTAAATAGAATGTTGATCGTATCCCAAATAATAGAATGAAATAAAGTTAGTAATTATATTTAATTCATGAGACTATATGCATTCTATATTATATATAAATTATTATTGTTATATATATATATATATATATATATATGCGCGCTAGAATATAAAGATTTTGATTCACAAAAAGACACGTGCGCTTATCTTTGTTACTTTTATAAAATTATTAATTTTTTATTTGAATTATATAAATTAATATATTATTTTTTTAGTTAAATAATAATTTCATTCCTCAAAAAATATTATGTTAATTAGACAATTAGTATTCAAAATAATTAGACATAAAAACATCATCTTATGCAATATATTATTCGTTATATTTTTTTATTGATTTGTTATTATTATTTAATTAAATTTATATAAAGTTATTTTTTAAATAAAAAATTCATTTTAGACATTACGAATAAAGAATGCACGGTTCTTTTTAAGCCATAAATAATACACAGTTAAACGATCAGTTATTTATAAAATGACAGAAGATCCAAAGAAAGCAAAGACCCGTCCATAAAAACCTAACCCGGTACATATTTCATTAAGGCTGCTCGGTCACTAGCAAAGGAAACTAAAAACCCTAAACCCTGAGCAAGCACGGTACACAAGCACTCTCAATCTCTCTTGCAATGGCGAAGACAGCGAAACGAAGCGGAAGTGACACAAAGAATAAGAAAAAGAAGAGCAAAAAATCAGGTCCAAACACAGTATCAATGAAGCTGAAAACTTCCACAAGCACCGCTCCGAAACACAATCCTTTCGAGACCATATGGTCCCGCCGCAAATTCGATATTCTTGGCAAGAAAAAAGGAAAAGGCGAAGAGCGTCGTATTGGCCTTGCCCGCTCTCTCGCCATCGACAAGGCACTTCCCCCTCTTACCATCTCTTAATTCTCAATTTGAATTAAATTGTGTGGTTTTAATTTTAAAAAGCGTAAAATGTCTTATCTTTGCTAACGGCAGAGAAAGAAGACGTTGCTAAAAGAATATGAGCAAAGTGGAAAGTCATCAGTGTTTGTTGATAAGCGAATTGGAGAGAAGAATGATGAGTTAGAGGAATTTGATAAGGCTATTATGCGGTCCCAGCGTGAGCGTCAGGTTTGCATTTCTTCGTAACAAGTTATACGAGAAACTTATTATATGTTATAGTTTTTAACTTCCTTTAAGAAACCACTAATTGTTGGAGCCTTCTATAGTATCTGTTTTTGCTCATATTTTTTATTGCTTTGGTTGTCTAAAATTGTTTCGTATCTTTGTGTTTGAAAGGCAATTTAATTAGAATGAAATATGGCAATTTGAAAAAACTGAAATTATGCCAAAAATGCATGGTTTTGCACTAATTCAATTCAGTTGAAATATTGCCTTGATTTGTTGCAAACAAGGCCTATTGGATCTTGAAGATTTTTTGTCGTTCAGTTTCTTTTGATCATAAAAGTGAATTAGCAATAGGGAGGCAGGTGTTTGGTGCAGATTTTACTCAGTAGAAGATATTATCTCACATCTTTATTATTTTTAATAATTTTTTTGGTTGTCTTTTTGTTTACTTCTCTTCATGCATTTGTTCGTAGATGAAATTAAGCAAGAAGAGTAAGTATAATTTATCAGATGGTGAAGAAGAAGATTTTGAAATTCCAAATCTTGGTCCTCTATCTGAGAGAGATGATTTTGATGAAGGAATGCTATCCGATGATGATAATGATGCTCCATATGGAACAAGTATGTATGAACTTCATGTTTTTTAAAAGTTTGGGCTTTGCTCACATTATAATGCCATCATTGATCTAATTTACTTCTGAATTTAGCTTCTCGTTGCATGTAATTGCTGCAGCAGTAAATATTTGCTCAAAAAGAATGTAGCATACAATATGGTTCCTTTGATTGCTTAACTGAAGTACCATCTCTTTATTAGCTCCATTGCATTCTATACATAGCTGAGAGGTTTATATATATATATATTTATATACCTATTTCACAGACACTACTTGGCAGTGTTTATTGTCTGGATTTGTTCTTTATGATGCCATTTTGCTTATCCGTTAAATGGTCTCTTGATATGTCATTTGGATTATTAAAACTTTATAATCCAAGCTTCTATTAGTTATTGTTATGCTGGTATGATTACGGGGCCTGTTTGTGTCACTCTTTTGTTTTTGGTTTTGTGTTTACAACTTTAATGATTATCAATTGTTTTCCTTGCTTGCCTTGCAGCTACCTTAAAGCAACTAGATGCCCATGATACACCAAATCTAAGGGAACAGGGTGCATTGGAAGGAGAGGAAAAGGTAACACCCACCTTCTTACCTCAGTTTTGGGACCTGAATCCTCGTGTTCTAGTCTAAGGTCTTTTTAAATATAAGACCTTTTTAATTGATAATTTTTTATTACTAAAATTTATGACTTGAATGATGATATATTTTTGAAAGGTTGTTGGGTGTGTTCTATTTGGCTTTTCATTAAAGATTTTGTACAAACCAAATGAACCATTGACCTTGACTGAAGTATGACTTCCTGATTGCAGAAGCACAAAACTAAGAAGGAAGTAATGGAGGAGGTTATTTTGAAGAGCAAGTTTTTCAAGGTGCAGCACACTTTGTCTGATTGGAAATCCTTAATGGATAAGAGTATGATTGTCTCCGGGTTTTGAAAATTTTCTTTTGCACTGTACCAGGCTCAAAAAGCAAAAGACAAGGAAGAGAATGAACAGTTAATGGAAGATTTGGATAAAAGTTTCACATCTTTAGTGCAGTCTCGCGTCTTGTTATCTTTGACTGAACCAGGCAAGATGAATGCTTTGAAAGCTCTTGTAAATAAGGACATTCCTGATGGTTTGTTAAGTACCCAAAAACCAGAAGCTATTGGGCAGGTATATTTTTATGGTTCTCGGTTCTGTGAAATTGTATGTAATAAAAAATTTGGTGTGCTAGTTTGCTACTTTGTCAGTGGTCTATTTCTTTTTCTCTAAAAGTTATGGGTTTTATAAATCTTAAATTTGGCACTCGCATTCCTTTTAAATTAGAGCAGTATTAACATGTCAAGGCCTGTGTTATCTCATTTTGTATACACCGGCTGGTTTCGATTCTTTTGTCACTGTTATTATATATGAGTTGGAGCTCTAAAGTTAACAAAAAGCCATTTACACCTTGCTTGCTCAACTCATAGCATGAAAACTTAGCCTTTTTTGCTGTTTCTGGCAGGATCAACCTGATTCTTATGATAAACTTGTCAAAGGGATGATATTGGATATGCGTGCTCACCCGTCAGACCGGACAAAGACACCAGAGGAAATTGCCCAGGAGGAGAGAGAACAACTGGAGCGATTGGAGGTATGTTTATGCTGTATTGCAGATTAAGTCTGCTAGTGTGGCGCCACAGGTTTAAACTTTTTTATTTGCTTGTATTGCACTCCAGTTTCTCTGGTATAAATGATTTATATAACTAACAGAAAACTGTTTATCGATTTTATTTAATTTACTTGTAAATCTATCTTATTGAATGCTGTTTCTGCAATTAAATCTTGCTTGCTAACTTGAATGGTTCTTCACAATGTTAGGAAGAACGTCGGAAACGGATGCTTGCGACTAATAACTCTAGTGATGAAGAGAATGATGACGTTGAGAAGCAATCAATGCAAAGTATAAGGTCAGTATCTGGGGATGATCTGGGCGATTCATTTTCTCTTCAGGAGGAGCCTAAGGCTAAAAAGGGCTGGGTTGATGAGATTCTTGAAAGAAGGGATGTGGAGGACTCTGAGAACGAAGACCTGAATCTATCTGAAGATTCAGAGCTCGCTGAAGATGATGGTGATAGTGAAGGATCTGATGACAGCGACAATGGTGAACATAATGACGAAAATGATAAGCCTCTGTCTTTGAAGGATTGGGAACAAAGCGATGATGATAATCTTGGCACTGACTTGGAAGGGGATGAAGAAAAGTATGACAATCTTGATGATGGCAATGAAGAAATAGAGCCAAGAGGGCAGAAAAAGTCCAAGAAAAATGATGATGTTGAGACTAGGAAAGGAGATGGAGTATCTTTGGTTACAAAGAAAACAAAACAACATTCAACTGAACCAGATATTCCATTTTTAATTGAAGCCCCAAAGAGCTTTGAAGAACTGTGCGCTCTATTGGATAATTGTTCTAATGCCAATGTTATGGTTGTAATCAATCGAATTCGGGCAAGCAACGCGATAAAACTTGCAGCAGAAAATCGGAAGAAAATGCAAGTATGAAATCTTTCCTTCCCTTTTTGTTTACATTGTTTGAAACTGTTGTCTTTTTTATTTGTGCACAGTGGTGGTGGTGCGGTGAGTGGCTTGATTGATGTTGATTTTGAGTGTTCTTAAAGTAATAAATTAATGTAGATATTGATATGGCTTTGTCTCTAAAAACAAAAAAAAAAAGACGTGAATGGGATATGCTAGTTAACAAATGGGGAGTTTGTCCAATATGCACATTAGTTTGTTATTTAATTTAGCTGCTCGTTTGTTTGGTTGTGTACTCTGGAGATGATTATGTTATTAAAGCATTGTTTCTGAGTCTGTCTTGGTTAATGTGTGTCATTGTTATCCCATTGAATCACTCACAATATCATCTCTCATAATGATGAAATAATCTCTTCTTTTCTCAGGTATTTTATGGTGTATTATTGCAGTATTTTGCTGTTTTAGCAAATAAAAAGCCCTTGAACTTTGAGTTGTTAAATTTGCTGGTCAAGCCACTGATAGAGATGAGCATGGAGATTCCATACTTTTCTGCAATATGTGCTCGTCAGCGGATCTTACGAACTCGAGCACAGTTTTGTGAATCTATTAAGAACCGAGGTTATTTGTAATATGGAGAGGCGATGGATTTCCATTTCTTCCTTTCTAGAATCTATGAGCCTTCTGCAGCTCTACAACTAAAAAATCATTTTTCTTGCAGAAAGTGGATGTTGGCCTTCCATGAAAACATTGTCTCTCTTGAGGTTGTGGTCCATGGTTTTTCCATGCTCTGACTTTCGTCATGTTGTCATGACTCCGGCAATATTATTGATGTGTGAATATCTTATGCGTTGCCCCATCTTTTCGGGTCGTGATATTGCAGTCGGTTCTTTCTTATGTTCCATTCTTCTCTCTGTAAGTAGTCTCTCATCCATCACTTCTCCCCAAACTTAATAATCATACCAATGCGAACGGTTTACTTTTGTAGCAGTGGCTTCTGCACTTGATCACCTGTTTGTTATGTTACTTATTATCACCTCTATAGATTCTCATTTTATAGTTGGTGTTTGGATTATGCTAAAAGTGACTCTTTAGGCACAGTTTCGTTTTAGTTATGTCTCTCATTGAACGAGACCCTATCACTTTCATGCATATCACAATCACAAAATACTTAACATCACTCACTATCAGCATATATTACAATGTGTATATGGCATCTTTATAAATAAACTTAGCTCTTTGCCTTGATTTTCCCCATCATAATTGCAGTTGAAATCTAATAATGTGCTTCATTTGTGTTTCAGGTAACTAAACAATCTAAGAAGTTCTGTCCTGAAGCCATTGTATTTCTCCAAACTCTGCTGAAGGCTGCTGTTGAACAAAAGCCAGCGTCTTACAGGGAATCACAGGTATATAATGCCATGATGGCTGTGGTTTATAATGTGGCTTTCAGTTTAGTGTGGTCTTCGGAATTAGCTTCCAATGATATAGCATGGGTTTCAGAGTAGTGTGCTTTTTTCTTTTTCCAACCAATCATTAACTTCCAGCCCAATCTAAACTAAATGAACTAGATAATAGAAATATAAATGCTCATTCCAAATCCAAACCCGTTTAACTATGTGTCATGTCGTGTCAAAAATTGTCAGCCCTAATATTATTATGCCATAATATATGAAGGCTGATCGTCAAAAAGAAAATCTAGAACTTTGTGTGTCTTTTCAATTCTATCCACTTCTTTTAATTTTATCAATTCTAATCTCAATTGTAACATTTAGAACAAATTTACATAATTCAGCAAGTGGATCAAAGAAAACAGACAACCTAATATATCTTTTATTCATTTGTAATGCCAGGAAACTTAAAAATATTTTCTTTATTCATTTGTTTCCTTAAAAAATAATGGTATTAATTCTTTTCTCTAGTAACGGATAGTAAAAATGTTAATATTTTAATAAAGGAAGGATGTCAGAAAAACTTTATTTGTTGTTGTTAGTATTCAAGATGATTAGTATGCTTTTACTTATGAAGGTAGTTTTCCAGGTCTTATATGTATATCTCAATTTTTATTCATGAGATTGCATAAAATAACGATTAATATTGTAGTTCAGGCTACAATTGATAAATTAAAAGAATTGGATTGACTTCAAAGATATATAATATGTTTTTTAAAATTTTTCTAACGGTGAGCCTATTTTTAATAACTTGAATGCATATCATGAAGACAGTTGCTTTGAGTTATTATTTTTAAGCTTGCTTTTATATTGTATTTAATTATCTCGAAAATGAACTTCAAATCAGAAACTCGGATAGGAGACGCCTAATTTCCATTCCTAATTCATTTCCCAGCGTATCAAATGTTCTCGCAGTATCTCTCAGTTGTGGAATTGCCTTATTGTACATTATTAAGGCTGCCTACTTGTAGTAATTTGAAGAGATGACCATTAATTCTTTGGCAGATTTATCATCTTGTGGAACTAAAATCACTTGGGTCCTTGCTGTTTATGCGCCATTGTGTAAATGAGATTAATCCTTTGAATTTCTTCATGATAATGGACATGCCAGAAGACTCTTCCTTTTTCAGCTCTGATAATTTCAGGTTAGTGAGAAATTCTGTTTCTCTGACATTAGTTAATGCCTAGAGCAAGGAATACTTTTCTGTTTTTTGGAGCTTGTCTTGTGGTCTAGGAGTACAACGTTGGTTGGGTGGAGGGGGTATCCAAATTCATTTGAATTCTAGAGAGGTTAAGAATTGATGCAGAGAATACAACATGCAAAGTGTAATATTGGGGATTAGGACAAGATGAGAACGTCAAAGCTTTGGGCCTGTTCTACAGTTGCAAGTTTGCACCCTAGACACCAATTAGGATTAAATTTGTTTCCATCTCCATATTGATGCAATTAGTTTTTACTGTTTGCTAATTTCTAAAAGATGAATTCGTATTTTCAAATACAGGGCTAGTGTGCTGGTTACTGCGATAGAAACATTACGAGGATATGTTGACATTTATGAAGGGCTTCCTTCCTTTCCTGAGATATTTTTGCCAATTTCAACTTTGTTACTTGAAGTGGCAAAACAGCAAAACTTGTCAGCAATATTGCAAGATAAATTTAAAGATGTTGCTCAACTTATTAAGAAGAAAGCTGATGAACATCATATGCTGCGGCGACCACTTCAAATGCGGAAGCAGAAGCCAGTGCCCATCAAACTACTTAATCCAAAATTTGAGGAGAAGTAATTTATAATTTCTGAGTCTCTGTTTTGTCTTTGTTGCATTTTGCTTCTTTATGTTGGGAGGGAAACATTCATTTGTTACATTGTTCTGCAGCTTTGTTAAGGGTAGAGACTATGATCCAGACCGTGAACGGGTTGAAAGGAAAAAGCTAAATAAACTTCTAAGGAGAGAAGCAAAAGGAGCAGCTCGTGAACTGCGCAAGGACAATTATTTCTTAACGGAAGTGAAGGAAAAAGATAAAGCACTTGTGGAAGAAGAAAGATCAGATAAGTACGGAAAGGCAAGGGCCTTCCTCCAGGAACAGGAAAGTGCTTTTAAATCTGGACAGCTAGGAAGAGGCAGGAAGAGAAGAAGATGAGACTGGATGAAGCCGATTTCTATGTTCAAACTAATTTGCATTTGTTGTTGCTCATATTCCTCAAGGTAAACACTCTCCACACATATCCTCTTTTTTTTGTTAAAGAAAAAAAGCGAAAAAAGTTGTGCCCTGATATATATAGACATACAGTTGTTTATTCCGAACAGCTGTAGAAATTGGACTGCTGCTCTGCTATGTACGCATCCTTTTTGGTGCAAGGCGGCACTAGAGCCATGTAAAATTTTCCATGTTCTATATTCATTTGGTTTCTCATTAAAACTCATTGTTTGATTGAGATCATATTTGTTGCATAGATAAAGTAAACGGCAGTAATTCATGGCCAGTGGGTGGGCCATTGTTGCTCTCTTTTTGCACCTAGGGGCAAAAATGGACGTGGCAACTTTTTCACCTGAATTTAATATTAAGCAATCGCGCTTTGTAGCTTGAGAATGCAAGCCCACCACTTTGGACCAGATCATCACATCAATGACTAATCTCAGTCCCTGGTGACAGTGACAACACGATATAACCTCGCAGACAGGAATTGAAGAACTGGAAATATAGTTTCCACATTTCCATTCGTAATGGTTCAACTAGATAAACTTCTTATCTCAAATTGCAAATGCTCTCTTTTCTTTTGTTTTTTACTTGCTGTCGTATTTTCTTCTTTGGAAGACAGATCATATTCTGTACTGTACTTCTGAGGACTTAAATTGAGGTGCAATAGTCAGGCTTATATGAGGAGCATCATTTTATTTTTATGCTGGGAGTTAATTCTTTTTATTTTTATTTTGTTTTTGAGGGATTAAGAGGGAAAGGACTGTTCCTGTTGTATAGAACAAGCTGTTTAACTAAAAATTTAAATATGAAACGAAAGAATTGAGGCTGAGATGAAAAAAGGGATAGCAGAAATCATGGCGACCATAGCCTGTATGCACTATGGACTATAAAGTAAAAAGCCAAATCCAAGCAAAATCAACCAAATGATGGTGACCATAGACCCTGCTCGACGCCATTTAGAGATTGTAATCCTTAACAGTGAACAGCCACTAAAATTATGACATTTCAACTATAAAGTTCTTGGGTTAATTCTCTTTTCTTTTTTTTTTTTTTCTTTTTTGGGTTTGGAAGGTGCTCCATTGTAGTAATCACAGCTAGCTTGGCTCTAGTTAATACTGTCATTTCCTTTGTTAAATTAATTAGGTGGTTAGTTAAAGACAGGTTAAAAGTTCAACATTATCTTTATTAAGCTTGAAGTGTTTGACCACACCAACCTATCCAACTCCCAATTTATCAAACTTTTTATTTTTTCCCCTTCAGTCAAATGGAATGATGCATTTAGAGAAAGATTTGGCAACACAGTCTACAAATGTATATTGACAGAGGATCTGAGCGAAGCAAAATCATATGAGATTTTCTTTTTTCTTTTTTTCTTTTTAAAAGGTATATATGATTAGAATGTTAGAAATAGGAGGAAAATTTCTTTTTTTTTGTAAGGTGGGAATAAACAATCACATCTAAAAAAAATGAAAAATCTCAAAGTTGAAAATCAAATTTAGATATTAAGTACATAAGACTAATAAATAATTTATGTGTTTTAATTTTTATAGAAAATCATTTAAAAGTACATTTTGTAATAGGCTAGTAACTATTGTTCTTAGTAAATTTCAATATGCTATTATTTTTTCTCAATACAAATGTAAATGTGTTTATTTTCTTGAAGTCTATGCTCATAAATTAAGTAAATTTTTATTATATTACGTTGGACCTCCAATAGATAATGCTCCAATTATCATAATGCAAAGAAAAGGATCAAAATTTTGACCATAATTGCCGAAAGAAGAAAAATTCTTGAATAAGACAACTGAACTCATTAGGATCCTTCTCTTTAAATGAAATTTATTTCCAACCCTCTGATATAAATGACAGGCAAAAATGGATGGGTTGTGATTGAGCTTGTGACCATCAACTATTTCAATATTTTGATAAGTAGCTGAAATAGCAAAATCCTATTGGTCATTATAGAGTAGCAGTGGGGGCTCACTAGACATGACCCTGCCGATAAATGATTAACATCCAAATCCTTATAACTCCTTTTTGGCTGTCCACAAAATGCAATTCCTCCTTTTATTAAGTAAAATAAAAATCAAGAACCATATTATTATGCATTTAATTCAGCTGATTAATCTGATTGATGAATGAATTTACTTTTCAGTTCTCAGCCAATTTGGATTCAACATAATAATCTATTTCACCTAAGAATTTATATTATCCACTAATAAAATAATAAAATATAGAACTATCAATTAATTAGTGTAATCTCCAATTTGGGCTTAAAAATTCTTTTTAGTGGCTGGGACCTGACATTAAAACATCTTTTGGTCAAAGAATAAGTTTTCATTAATTAATCCACTAAACAAAACAAACGCCCACCTCTGGTCAATTAAATTGCTATCATCATTCACCATTTGTAATAATTTGATTGTTATTCTTTTTTTTTTCTTCTTTTCTTACACACATTATATAATAATTATTTATTTTAAGAAAAGGGGGACAAACATCAATAAAAGAATAATCAACAAAATCACTTAAAACATTTCTGTACTAATTTCTTCCACTCGAATTAGATTTACAAATCAAAAGCTGAAAGTCAATGGTTCCGTCTTAGTCTCCCTTTACTTGTACACCATTCTAAAGATTTAACGCGGAAAGAACTTTGATTCTTGTAATAACCCTTCAACAAAAATCTCTCTTCTTCGCTCTCTTTCTATTTTTCGGTTACATGTAGAAAAGTAAGGATCTTTATTGATTTGGGTTAACCATGAATTGTTCCATTCAGAGTCTAAAGTTTGCAACTTTAATTCTAGTGTCAGCAACACTAATAAGTTCTTCTGTAATTGGAGAAGATGATGCGAAGTGCCTTGAAGGTGTTAGAAATTCACTTAGTGACCCACAAGGAAAGCTAAGTTCATGGAATTTTGCTAATTCATCATCTGGGTTTCTCTGCAATTTTGTGGGTGTTTCCTGTTGGAATGATCAAGAAAACAGGATTATTAATCTTGAACTGAGAGATATGCAGCTGTCAGGACAAGTACCTGAGTCTTTAAAGTACTGTAAGAGCTTACAAAATTTGGATCTTTCATCAAATGCTCTTTCTGGTACGATTC
This sequence comes from Ricinus communis, assembly GCF_019578655.1. Classification (NCBI taxonomy): domain Eukaryota; kingdom Viridiplantae; phylum Streptophyta; class Magnoliopsida; order Malpighiales; family Euphorbiaceae; genus Ricinus; species Ricinus communis. The sequence continues at coordinate 29,774,096 of NC_063260.1, read as the reverse complement.
CTTCTCAGATCTGTACTTGGTTGCCTTATTTAGTAACTCTTGATCTTTCAAATAACGATCTTTCTGGTTCTATCCCACATGATCTTGTTAACTGTACGTACTTGAATAATTTGATATTATCAAATAATCGTCTTTCTGGACCTATCCCTTATGAGTTTTCCAGCTTGTCTAGGTTAAAGAGGTTTTCTGTTGCAAATAATGATCTTACTGGTACAATTCCATCGTTCTTTAGTAATTTTGATCCTGCTGATTTTGATGGGAATAATGGACTTTGTGGGAAGCCTTTAGGATCTAACTGTGGTGGGTTAAGCAAAAAGAATCTTGCTATTATTATTGCTGCTGGGGTTTTTGGTGCTGCTGCATCTTTGTTGTTGGGATTTGGGGTTTGGTGGTGGTATCACTTGAGGTATTCTAGGAGGAGAAAAAGAGGGCATGGAATTGGAAGAGGTGATGATACTAGTTGGGCTGCTAAATTGAGATCTCATAAGCTTGTTCAGGTTTCTTTATTTCAAAAGCCTCTCGTTAAGGTTAGATTGGCTGATTTAATTGCAGCTACTAATAACTTTAATCCTGAGAATATCATCATTTCTAGCCGGACGGGTATTACCTATAAAGCACTTCTTCCGGATGGATCAGCACTTGCAATCAAGCGTCTTAACACTTGTAAGCTTGGTGAGAAGCATTTCCGATCAGAGATGAATCGACTGGGGCAGCTTAGACATCCAAACTTGACACCCCTTTTGGGATTTTGTGTTGTAGAGGATGAGAAGCTTTTGGTTTATAAGCATATGTCTAATGGCACTTTATATGCTTTGTTGCATGGAAATGGTACCTTATTGGATTGGCCAACAAGATTTAGAATTGGTGTGGGTGCTGCTAGGGGTCTAGCTTGGCTTCATCATGGGTGTCAACCTCCTTTCTTGCACCAGAATATATGCTCTAATGTGATACTTGTGGATGAAGATTTTGACGCTAGGATCATGGATTTTGGATTGGCAAGGCTTATGACTTCCTCAGATTCTAATGAGAGCAGTTATGTTAATGGGGACTTAGGTGAATTAGGTTATGTAGCGCCAGAGTACTCGAGCACTATGGTTGCTTCATTAAAAGGAGATGTGTACGGATTTGGGGTGGTGCTTCTTGAGCTTGTTACAGGGCAAAAGCCTCTTGATATTGCAACTCCTGAAGAAGAATTCAAGGGCAACTTGGTGGATTGGGTGAATCAACTCTCAAGTTCAGGTAGACTCAAGGATGCAATTGACAAGAGTCTTTGCGGAAAAGGACACGATGAAGAAATCTTGCAGTTCTTGAAAATTGGCTTGAATTGTGTGATTGCTCGGCCTAAAGATAGATGGTCTATGCTCCGTGTTTACCAGTCGTTAAAGGTCACTGGCAGTGATCTTGGTTTCTCAGAGCAAGATGAGGAATTTCCTTTGATTTTTGGCAAGCAAGATAATGAATAAACAAGTGAATACTGCAAAATTTCGGGTAAGTTCTGTATCATTGTATCATGTATCATAAAATAAAACTGTAATTAACTCAAGAAATTTTGTCCATCCTCTTCCTTTTCTTTTTTGTTCCATGGAAAGCAATCTCAATGCTCCCTGCAATTTGTAATATGATGTGTACGTTTGTAGCCTTAGAAATGTCAAGTGATTAATCAATCATTAATCAGGATTAGGGCCTTGATGTCCTAAATCATTATTAATGTTAGCCTGAGATAGACTTATTACTTCAATTATTGCTGTTAATTTGTTATGGATCATGGAGGCAGCATCCTAACTAAGATGCTGCATTCATAGGATTCTTTTAAATTATTCTTAATATGCACGGAATGGAAGAAGCAGATGATCTATCCAAATTATTTATGGTTATTTGGGGTATTTTAGAGCTTTAATGACATATTTTTTTATATATAATATGGTCAAAATATGTATGTATACCTCACTTAAGTCTAATTGTCTAATTTCAGGTAATATTAGCCAAGAGAGGAAAATATGGAGCAAAATACTACAAGAAAAAAAGAGCTTTATTGGACGTGTTTGTGTTAAGACCCAAGACTGAGACACATGAGCCTGCTATTTGCTTTGCTAATCCCAATTCTACTATTTATCTAAGGAATATTTAGTCATTTTGTATTATTATTAGGATTTATATTAAGAGTTATTGTGGATAATGTTTAGTGGAGATAAGGACATACTTATTGGGTTAGGGAGACTTATGTTGGTGGAGGACTCTTCTCTATATATATCTCTGCCTTTTTCTCATTCACCGAACATACTATTTATTTTTCAACGATTGAGGGTAGTTTCTCTAGACTATCCACGGTAAATATGATAGATATGATAGACGGCTTCATTTTAGTTTTTTTTTTTTTAAATTATTATTAGGAAGTTCAATGTGCCTTAGACTATATATAAGAGATAGCTATTTCTTTACCCTTGTTATAAAGTGAAATTTTACCTAATGTAGAGTTGGAGGTTTGAAATTAAGACCTCTGTGTTCCAAGAGCAATTGTTTTTACCACTAGAGCTGGATTTTAAATATTTCATCTTAATTATATATTGAAAAATATAATAATAATATTTCTTTTGAATTTGAATATACATGTCCATATTTTTTTTATTAATTAATATGGCTATTATTATACTTTAGAGATAGAGAATATCTCATTATCCATTATAATTCGTAACCTTGAGAAGAAGAGGCAAATAACAGATTGAAATTTTTACTCTTAGACTGTTTTACATTAAGGAGTAATAAATTTTATTTTTTGGTCCCTTAAAACATGCGGCCGTTTTAGGGCATAACTTTCAATTAAAAGAGCTGCAGAAGATGGGAATCTGTCTCCCATCCATAAAAAAAGAAGCTCTAATTTTGAATCTCACTTCCAACTTTGGACCAAGTCTTTGCTTCTCGAACCATTCAAAATCAAATACCATAAAAGAAGCAAAGAAAAGTGAGAAATTAAAGTGAAAGAAAAAGCGATGAACAGGGATAAGCTCCTTTTCTTTTCTTTTTTTATTTTGCCCTTTTCACTTTGGACTAGCCAGGAGTGAAAGGGATGCACCATCAACCAGTCACAATTAATTATAACATCTTTTAACACCATTAACTTTTCTTGTAAAAACAAATATTACTAAAGGTGGCCTTTTTTACATGGTATTGAGATAATTTTTTTTCTTAAATCTTCATATGCCCAAATTGATTTGTTTTCCTTTGGTGTTCGCTAATACGAAGAATTTGAACCAGGTTGTTGATTAATTGTCCTGATGATTACCAACAAAGAAAATGACAATTGGACCCAGTTGATTTTGTCATCTTAATTTGGGAAAAATGGGACTTGAAAGCTTCAGGCATGCATGATTCCAGCAATTACTGTTTTGCAATTTACTTGGTTACAGTTACCATAGCACCGCCACTCGAGGAGAAAAAAGAAAAAGAAAAAGAGGAGAAATTTTTAGCTAATGAGCAAATAATTCAGTTGGGGAGGAGCACAAAGCAGATAAAAGGAGGAGCAATCCAACCAAAAAAAATCAAAAGAGACACAATTGAACGGTATAATGTCCCAAGCCCTATTAATCACGTTCCAAGACTAGAACCCTTTTTTTGGGCTCTGTTCCAAAATTTCCTTGAAAAAGTAGAAGAACCCAATCCACGATCCTCTCTATCTTCTTATCTTTTACAAAATATGATTGGCTCTAAGGCACATGCATATTATATATATATATATATATATATATATATATATATATACACTACTCTCCAAAAGTTTCAATAATCTTTTCCCAAAGCTGTTCTTTGTACAAAGCGTGCTATCAAGAATGAGCGAGTGTGGTCATGAATCTGATGTAGTTATCAAGCACAAGCAGAGTCGAAACATGCATCGTAAGAAAAATAAAAATTTATAGAAAAGTAATCACTCCACAAACTTCAACATAATTAAGCAAATCGCAGGAAATAAAACTCGAATCATATCATAGAAGTATATGTGCACTCAAGACTCGCTCAACCTCTAGCCAACATTTTAGCTGGAAGATCACATTTCTGCCAAGAGTCTAAACCTGGTTGACGTAGCAGCGTGAACATCAAAAGATGCTCTTCTGTTTCTATTATTGTCCACAAAGAGTTTATATGATCTCAGTCCCAGAGTAATTCAGGATCGGCCTGGTGGTTGCCTTGACTGGGATGCTCGCCTGATAAACATATATAATATGAGATAAAAAACCTAGATCATGATGATGCTGATGATATAATTGACTTCTTCCAGGCAAATCAACTAATATGTTATGCAAGCTATGAGGCAAATGATCATCAGAATGGCCAGCAGACAAATATACTAACGCAAAGCACATGTTGCAGAACTTGGGCTATTATCCTAAACACTTCCAATTCACATACAATATTAGTTGATTGCAACTATTTTACATACCTGTTTACATATTGCAAATTGATTTTCCTCCCATGTAAAAGTATAAAAAGAAATTCATTGGGTTTTGTGAGAAAGCATTTTATACAATATAGTAGGAGGTTCCCTCCACATTTGAAAAAGTGACCCAGTCCTTCCCCCAATGTCTTTATTATTCGTTCCTCATAAAAATAAGAGAAAGATTGATATTTAAAGAAGCTTTTGCTAAAGAGCAACAATGTCATCAGCTTCCATGCATTTCAAATGAGTTTATGATCCCTCCAGATATCTTATTTTATTGAAAGGGAGCATAAATATATTTCTCCGTTTCAACTGACTGTCACACAGAACACTAAAGTAGAAAAAGAAAAAGAAAAAGAAAAAGAAAATCTAACCATGATAGGAACTGAAAGCTGATATATGTAAAGTACAACTGTCTCAATTATTATTACTATATGCTTACGTATGAGTTACAGTTCAAACTCTTTCAGTATTGGATTATCATCATAAGGTAAAGGACGCTTCATGCTAAGTGAAGGAGTACATGTACCTGTTGTGAATGGGATCAGGTCCGTTGGGCACTCTTCTCTTACTAACATAATTGAGATCCAAGTTTTGATGAATATGATGCCTTCCTCTTCCAATCATTCTCCAATGCTCGAAACTTCCAGTTGATAGAACTGTACTTCTTGCTGTCAATTTTGTCACCTGGTTTGCCAAAATACCAACAGATAAAAAACAAATAACTCCCATGAACACAACTGCTCCAAAGAGAGCCCTCAAAACCCTGCCGCCACTCCCCATGTACTTATACCCTCCTTGCACCTACTACTTTTCAACACACAAGAATTGCTTGCTATTCGAAGTAAAGGCTGATAAAACAATCAACAAAACCATGTTGGTTTTGAGTGGAGACCTGAGACGTAGGCCGAAAAAACAGACAGGAAGGGAAGCCAGAAGCAAAATGGGCAAGACAAGTATTCCAATGGGTTTGAAGTTGGCGGGTAAGAGGTGAGCAGTCCTATTTAAAAGTAGAAAATTGCAAGAATAACTCGGTTGTGTGTCTTGACAGTGGGTGAAGGTGAGTGAGATAAAATAAATTTGTTACACTTGTGCTTTATAGGTTGAATGGGCCCAAGCAAGCTCCCATTCTTAGCTTTAGTTTGTGCATTTTTTCATGCAGCGACAAAAGGGGGACCTCATTCTCCTCTTAACTCTTATGTTACCTTGGCTCCTAAAAGATATATAGGGTCTAGCGTGTGCCCCTCCAGAACAATAAGTATGAAGAATGAAGAAGTGCCTATTATTGTTCAAAAACAAGTGAGGACTTAAATTACTTGACAAATGCTTAGACTAACCACTAAGATGAGAAAATATTTTAAACAAAAAAAGTGAACCAAAAAATTACCACATACTGAAAAAAGCATCTTGCCAAAAGATACATACACATGCATTTCATAATGTGTTTGAGTGAGTTAGAGAGAGAGACATGACTGTTAATGATAAAGTAACATAAGAGTCCTTCCTTCCCACCCCTTAAAAAAGGAACAGACTAAAAAAAAGATCCATGTACATAAATAATTGCTTTTTCTAGAGCTTTGATTTTTTGATTAATTATCTACATCTACATTTTCATTTTGTATAACTATGAATCACTGATATGCCTCTTGGTTTTGGTTGGTGAATGCACCTAAAGGAAAAATGAAAGAGCGACTCAACAAAAGATAGTAAGTCAGCAACTTTTAACTCATCTTGCTTATGCTGCAGTCCTTGTTCTCCAAATACCCACATCAAAAGTAAAAACAAAATAGACCATTCAGCACAAAAGCATTAGTATCTACACTCTTTGAAAAAGAAGACACTAGCACACAAGAAGTTCAATTCTTACGCAATGAATCTAACAAAACTTGATAGCCAATTTTGAAATGGGAAGAGGTCCCTATGGTAATTTAATATAATACCAAAGCACAACAAAAAGGACACATGAATGCCACAACAAGGTAATAAGCTGATGGCCATAGTTGACCAACTCTTGCATTCTTCAAAGTGTCATATGGTTATCATAATGGAGAGGGAGCATATAAAATTTCCATAATAACCTTAGAACCCACTAGTGACTACCATTCGCTCCATAATTGGCAATAGAACCCTAATTATTGCAAGGAAAATCCTGAGAATGACAGTTCTAGAAGATAACTCCTGCAAGTCCCAAGTTCCCAGTGGCAGACCAAAGCAATTAGATCCAGAAGCAGAAAAAGCATGTGAAACATTGTGCAGATCGTAAGTGATCAACAGAACCTGATATATGCAGCAAGGGAGTCGCTATAAGATAGCAACAGTTATATTTTGGTAAATCTACCAAAAGACTGCAGGCAATCTGCCATAAAAAAATATAATTACAAATATTACCTAGACATGGTCATAAATACATAAGTCATAGAATTTATATTTGGAGAGTAAAATTCAAAGTAATACCATCAAACACTATCATTTTCGAAGTATAAATGTTTTTCTATGTCCAAAAACATGAACTTTTATTCAGGAGTCCATTTAAGTAACTTCTATTCAATGATAGTAGTGGGGTAACACATTCAATCATGTGGAGAATGTAAGGTCCACAATAGGTTGCATCTCTTTCTTCACAAACTGATTACATGTATTTCTATCATTATATCACAACAATGACTTTCTCTTTTTCCTTCAATAAATTTTCTCATGCAGTTCCAACTTACAAATGATTAAATAAATCTTAAGATTTATGAAGGAAGATATGCAGGCAACAGAAAAAGAACGCAAAAAATTGGCATGAAGGTTACTAATTAAAGGCTCTGAAAGTGTGTCTAATACTTAGTGAGGTAATGCAGCTGCAAGAACAGCCAAAACAAACAAAAGGCCACATATCAACAGCATTTAAGAAGAATTTTGACATCAATGATGCTTACTCAAACATTTACTTGACCAACCCAATTTTTAGTGATAACAAATAATCAACACGTGCCATAAATAAAACCTAAAAAAGTATTACTGCGACAAACAATAAGAATGGACTTAAAACCAAGACAATGAATAGGTCATCAATAACTTTATTTTCTCAATGGCATATGTAAAACCATGATTTCTTTAGTAGATAGAAATGAATAACACCTAAACAAGGTACTATCCTTATGCAGCACGCAAGATGGCACGCATAAGAAGAATGCTAAAAGGAAGAAGGGAGAGTAAAGAGAGAAAAGAAAAGGAATATCTATACACACATGCATAATAATGCCAAAGACCTACTACATCAAGAGACTCCAAAAGTAACCAAAAATAGAGAAAGAGCCACAAAACCACAAGCAAAAGTACTCCTCAGAGTTGCCAGTTATAATTTCAGACCAAGAAACCCATTCTTAAAAATCAATTATTCCTCTCTTCCTGTTTAACTCTACATCGTTCAAGGTGGAAAAATTCCTCCACCTCGGCAAATTGCAAGAAATACAAGCATATATGTACATATATGTACAGATATTACATATATACAACAGAATAAACACAAAGTAAATCTAAATTGGATCTGTCCAAATTTACTTTACCATCCAAATAAGTAGTATGAGCTTTAACTGCATTCTTGATGTCACTTGTATAACTCCTCCTAGGTCTTCTTGTTCATTAGCAACCCTTATTTTGTCATCTAGCATAACAAGAAAGTGACAGGCTTTCTGCTATGAACTCAAACATGATACAAAGATACAGACATGTGACACAACACAGCAAAAACACACCAATTCTAGAACATGGCATGTCAAGGACACAGTACACGTTATGTAAATGAATAAATGGAACACTTAATATATTGACAATAATATATTAATTCTCACTAAGATTATGATGATTCTTATGTATTGACAATAATATATTAATTCTCACCAAGACCATTGTGATTCTTGGTAATATGAAGCTTGTAAAACTGTATATGCTAAAATACAGTATCTGACAAAAAAGAAATTTATAATCATACCATTAGAGCAAAGAAAGAAAAAGTTCACGGCAATGCTTATAGCCTTTTTGGTAATGACTTTTCTTACTCCAATAAAATTTCCTCCATTTTTTGAGAAAAAAAAAAGAGTGTACCTATTTTCTTTTCATCTATTATTAATAGGGTTAAACTCTTTTCTTTCCATCTACATGTTGCTTTTGCTACTCTTCTTATATCATAGAACTTGAAAAGAAACAGAGCATTATCTTTGTTTTACTAAGAAAAAGCATTTGCTATATGACACTGCCATGAAGTGACTAATATGTGTTTAATGCAAATGAAAAAGGCAGGTCGAACATGCATGTCCAATTGTTTTTTCCAGTTACTTTATGCTCTGGTGTTTGGAAAATGTCAATGTCTCTAATGACCATCCCGCGCTGGACACCCCTGTTAAGAGGTGTGCCAGGTTCCTCATAAGCTCAAGCTATCAATTAATGTATCATATCTGTGTAGGCAAATTGAGATCCTCTTCACTTTATATGATTTTTTTTATGGATACTAATCTTAACCATGTTCCTTTTCTAATGACAGAATAGACAAAGCAATGACAAAAGAAAAGTTATACACAATGTTCTTCAGATACTGGTGTTTATTTGTTGCCACAGAAACAAACAGATAGGAGGTGCAAGGCTCAGAGATCAGAAAGTACAACAGGGAAGCATAATTGGAATACCTAAGAACTGTTACCACTGGAAAATGCCCATCAATTATCACCTTATATGGAAGTACAAGATAGGTCATATCAACAAAAGTGTCAAGTGAATTTCCAATCAGATAATAATGTCAGTTATGTTTTCAAGGTTTCCCTTCAGAATGTCCTTACAGCAGGGGTTAAAGGAAAAAAATTCCTACAAATTCACATTGGGAATATTATTGTCTTTAAATATTAGTTATGTTCTCAAATCAAGCCAAGGAAGGAGACAGTTTATGGCTGCAAATGAGCTACGCCAAGCCCAGCTTTAAGGAGCTTAAGCTTGGCTCTTTAAAAGTTTTCCTGAGCTCAGCTCTTTTTAGTTTTATTGGCTGTGAGCTCAGCTCAAGCTCAACTTGTATCTGGCACATCTGCTAAAATAATGAGCTGGACTTGTATTTTGCTTGTTTTCAATAATGTACGACCCAAGCTCAAGCTCGTATCATGAAGGTTTAAACAAGCCAAAAGTGTAATGTTTTTGCTAACAAAATCAAGCAAATATTTTTATTTTTCATTTTAATTTAACATATAACCATGAAACATTCATAGCAGTCCTCACAAAAAGACATGTAGCTCATGGTAAATGTCTCTATGAAGAAAGGGGAGGAGGGGCACATCATTTATAAGAAGACAATGCCCCTTCATTCTTTTCCTTTCCAAATATATTTCCTTCTTGTTACAAATAAGAAAATTCATCAGCATCCAAATGTGCTAGCTTATGAGCTTCTAAACAAACTAGTTCATGAACCAGCTTGCAAGCCTTTAAACTAGCTCACAAGCCTAAACGAGCTAAGTATCAATCTAGACGAGCTCCACTTGTTAGTTTAAAAAATGAGAATGAACAAGCTCTCTATGAGTCAAGTTCTGATTGGCTCTCAAGCAGCTCGACTCATTTGCAAGAAATCAAAAGTTCAGCCAAGATTAAACCTGGGTTCAGCCAGTTTGAGATAGTACTAAGATACTATGCACGAAACTTATTAGTCCAAAATAAAACTGTATGACTAACAAGTAACAGCACAAGATATTTTCCTGATTAGGTGGATGAGAATTGGCATGGAATATGCTAATTCTAGGGCCTGACAACTCCTGCTTTGCACTTTTCCAACTGGTTTTTTCTGATTAACAATCAGCCTGCTTTAACCATTCTTTGACCCCAGATCTCAATAGATACCCAAACCAGTAAGCTGGCTGGTTCCCAAAGTCTCACTCAAACCAACTTGCCTGGTCTCGTTTGACAAGAATGAGCATATAGCTACCAAGCATTTCTAGAAACTTATTAGTCAGATAATAGACAAGAAGTTTGGAATTGGAATACAACAAAGTTGAAATTAAAAGTACGTCAAATATATATGGAGAATGTGTATCAACACTCAGCCTCATGCATAGAAGAGTATATATATGTATATAAACCCCTTATAAGCTAAAATTAGCAAGAGAAGCAAATAGAAAATGTACCAACGATCGTATTTGACTTAAACAAGTCCAAGTGATAGACTACAGAAACAAGTGTCAGCAATAGACTATAAGTATAATCCATGTACAAAACACAAAATTAGTTTAGGTCCTTACAATTATGAAAAATCAGCTCGATACACCACAGGTTTGTCTCTAAATTATCAAGAAAATTAAGCAGCTCAGAAGATACTATGAACCTGTGAAATAGGAAACAACAAAAGTATAAGTTAATTCACAGAAAGAAAATGAAATTCCAAACATTACCACATAACAGGAAATTACCTAAAGATCCACTAGAGCTCTTTTTATGATATGATACCGACAACTGCAACATCTATTGATAACAGATGCAGATGTGAAATGCAAAAGCATTTTAAGCAAGAGATGACTATATGTTATCAGCTTGTAGAAACTTCGTCAAGCTTCTGGTATTGCTCAAAGTTGTTTTTCTGGCTCTTTTCTTCTGGGCCCACTTGGGTCCATAAATTGCTAAATGTGTCCGTCCAAATCTTCGATCAGCTATCTGCTCTTTCATCATAATGACAAATAAACAAAACCATAAGAAGTGCCAATATTAAATGATATCATGCAAATGCATACAACTTTTGCAGTACTAAACACCAGATGATTTTGCTCTTTAAGAACATGCTAGCTACTGGTGATAATACTTACAAATCTGGTGGGCAGAGAGCCAATTCAGCATCGAAAAATAACCAATAACCTCACCATTTTACCAGCCAGCCATCTAGTCTAAACTTAAAATCTAATTTCTATCCCAAGATTGCTCAGCAGTATGCTTAACAAAAACTTGGACAAAGAATTAGGATAGGTAGGACTTATCATGCTTTATCATTAACATTGAATGCAACAAATGAGAAAAGAAAATTAGGGGAGGCCAGGTGTGCGGAGTTTAAACCTCCAAAAAATGATCAGAAATTTTAAAGCATGAAGATATATGGTTGTGAGACCTACCTTTATTAGGGATCCACATGCATCCAGCATCTCTGTTCTCAGAGGATATTCCACCACCTACAGCATGAAATTTTTGGAGAACAGAAAACAATGGCAAGGATTCATTTAAAATCAAGTTAAAAAAGCAAACAAAAAGCAAAGTGATTGCCACTTACAATAAATGTGTCTTCTCCAACTAGCGCTGATTTTGAAACTTGATCCATCAGCGTCCCATAGTTGACTTCCATATATGGAGGTGTGACACTAATGAAATCAAAGGTCCTGTTACTTCCTACAACAGCAAAATTTTGATTAAGAACAACGGGATACAGTGAGATCATCAATTCTTATACTCCAGATTAACTAACAGTCATTCAGTTGCGCTAACACTGCGGTTAATTTGCTTGCAAAAACATACACAACACCACCCAAAGAGAGAGTGAGAGAAGGCACATGCCTATAAATTGCTCTGCCCGTTCTAGAAAGTTTTCCACACGAACTGTATGTACAACTGAAACATCAAGAAACCCAGTTGACTCCAAATTTGGTTGTAGAACATTTGAAACAACCCAGGGATCCATCTCAACAAAATGCACCTGAGAATTTAACATACATGATATAGGGAACTCATAAAAATATTAAGAACAATACTAATAACAAATTGATAATTTATTGAACATTAGAAGTTCTAAAATTTAAACTTTAAGCGCTCAACAGTATGTCAAGAGATATATGACATGTTGGTAAATAGTACCTCAGAACAACCTCGGCTGATAGCTTCAATGCCAACAGATCCTGTACCACTGTACAAATCCAACCAGCGACCTGGCCTTAAAGATGCAGGACAGCCACCAGCTGCCTATGTAAAGCCAAGTAAATTATCATTAGCAACAGACTGTTTAACGTGGTGAACAAAAAAGAATGAAAAATAAACAAGGAAAGAGTAAAATTTCCATATCTGATTGACAACCAATATTAGATATCAATGGACACTGGAAACTAGAGAAATTAAGCCCGCTTATAAATATAAGAGCGTATAATAGGTAATACCTGCAAAATATCAAAGGCACAACCTTTTACAACTTCCATCATTGGCCGCACATCCATGCCCATTGGTGAAAGCAGCTTCTTTCTTTTAGCCTTTCCTCCGAATACCTGAAAAAATTGCCAACATTTTATTTTCTTAACTATGAATTGAATTTCAATGCAAAAGAAAAAACAAATTAAAGCAGACTGCAGCGGCAAGCAGAAAAAAGAATAACACTATTTATACTTTAGATCTACGATAACGTTCCTAATGATTTCATACCAACAATGAGCCAGCATGGTGAATGAGAACAGTACTTTTAGAACAGTAAACACAATCACATCCCATCAAATACTATCAGATTTAAACAGTGACCGAATTGACAACAATAAGAATAATCATACTGGCACATAATAAACGAAAAGATGGAACGATGGAACTGATTCAGTTAGATTCTATAATAAATAATCAGTTGCAGAGACTTCAATCAGCTGCAAAAGCTTTACAAAATCTTGAAGAACAGATTTTTATACTGCAGAAATAATAGTGGCAAAAAATACTTCAAACTACATCATTTTTCCACCTAAAGAAAAAAACACTAATGACCTCAAATTGAACTACCATGCCAAATATAAAGTAAATCTCAAAACAAAATTTATTACCTGAAGCAACCTATGCGTAGTCCTAGGTGGCTTAGCTTCCTCTGCAACAACTTGTTTCCCTTTTCCTGCATTTTTCCCTTCCTTTTTTCTCTTTGACTATAAAAAAACACAAAACTTACTTAAAACATTAATTCAATTAACAAACATAAAACACGCCAAAATAAAATACAGAAACACAAACGAACTAACCTTAGGAGAGGAATCAGATAAAAAATCGTTAGGATTGAGACCGTAACGTTCAAATAAAGCTTTCTTTTTTTCACTTATCAATCCACCGCCTGACTCTGTTCATGTGCAAAAGAGAAAAACACAGAGAGAAAGAGAGATCAAATATGATGTGTGTAAATGAAGAAAGTGAAAGAATTGAGAGGTTCATGCGATTATGATTACTCTTAGAGCAGAGGATAACTGTTGAAATGCGATTGCTGGACTTTGAGGAGACATTAGAGAGAAATGGAAAAGAATATAAAAGATTGGAGTTTACGTTATTGATGTTTAACAATAACGGAGCCGAAATTGGAGATGTTGAAACTGAAACTGCCATTGTTAGAGTTTTCAAGGTTTTACTTGAATTAATCAAATTTTAGCAGATTTTTCAGAACCGTTATCCTCATACACGGTAACTTCAAAACATCTTTGTTATAGCAAAGATTTTTAAAAATAAAATTCCAATAAATTTTATTGTTTTCTAAAATATAATTTTCACTATTTTAATATAATTTCAATAAAAAATACAATAATTTTCATAAACTTTAAATAATTGATAATATTATTAGAAATAAAGATTAAAATTAAAAATATAAGCTCAATGGGGTTACAATAATAAATTTAAATCTGGGGCTCAGTGATTATGTTAGTCTCTGAAAGCTTTCAACATTCTAGTTCTTCTGCGTATGTCATGTAAATATACTTTTCAACTTCATTGCCAAAAATGAGACCTTACTCTATGCATCAACAAATTAAATAGATTAACAATTAAATAAAAAATAATCACTAATATAACACTAAAAATATAGTACAATCATAAACTTATATAATATATAATAAATCAAAAAAAGAATATTCCCTTTCAGCTTTATTACGTACATATCTTATTTTGATATACTCTTCAACATTCTCAAAATTATAAAAGAAAAAGAAAAAAAATAAATAAAAAATTTATAAAAATAAATTTTTGGAAACGAAATCAGAGAACAAAAAAAATATTATTCACTATCACGAGTAGCTCCTTTGACAAGTTACCAGTTTCGACATTTAGATCCTTTATTGCAACCTCTTTTCCATTTATTGGCTGCCTCGAATGTATTACATCTGTGTTCACCACAGAATACACGATCTCCACCTTCCATGGCTCCGTGTCCTATATAATTATCAGCCTCTGCCTCTCCATTCAAGGAAGAAGGAGAAGGAGAAGGAGAAGGAGAAGCAGCATCTCGTGCTTCTGTTTTCCCGACCAAATGCATATTGCTTACCAAAACCATGCATAAGCCATAAATGATAAATCCTTTGAGCATCCTAGCTTACTGTATGTAATAATTCTTATTTTTAAAGTTGGAGGCAGAAGAACAAAAAAACAAGAAAAAAGATGAACTCATTTTTATACATAAACATGAGTGTTAATTAGGACACTTGCTATATTATTAATGGCTATTTATGGAGTTTAATCCTATTTTGTGCAAAGATAATATTGTGCTAAAATTTACGTGAATCTCTCTTATAACTTTGCAATGAAGGGTTATGGATTATGGCATTTGAGGCTGCAAATTTCTATTGACTGTTTCCATTGTTGAAATAATTTGTGTTTACCTTTTTCTAATAAGAATTATAGAAATCTGAATATAAATAAAGAAATCTGATAAAGTTAAGAGTTTTAAAATAAAATAAGGTTGAGGGCCTTGTTGATATAAATGATTGCCTAGTCGTTATTAAAATGAAAAATGGGAAAAGGTATATTTTTACCCTTCATGTTTATAGCCGGGTACATATTTTCCTCTAAACTATTTTTTTGACACATTTAAACACAAACAATAAAAATTGTAATTTAAGCTCTTCTTCTAACGAGAACATCAAGCATACGTTGGGTCCCATAGCTCTTCGTTACTTCTTTTATTCTTCTTTGGCAAAAAGCTCCATATATACCTCCCAATTTTTTATCTAAATTGTAATATTAATAGACTCCTAAACTAATTAAAATTGAATAATTAAGCTCTTAAGAGCTCACACCGTTTACTGAATAGTAATGGATTATGACCCACTTTATACAAAAGCGCTAAAAAATCACCAACTCACTTTTGAAGTCACATGTTTAGCATGTGACTACTAATACCTTTATTTTAGTGTGAATAAAACCTTAAAATAATATTTCCCATAGTTGAGAAATGATTCTTTACAAAAGCATTGTGGTTGAAAACGATTGTTGTGGGTATGCAATGCTCATAAAGAATTGATACAAAAAGTTTTTTGTTGGCTTTAATAAGTGAGTTTTGAATGGTTGGATAAAATGTGTTTTTGGATTTTTATTATTTCCTTTATTTAGGATTTTATATTTTTTAAATTTGCATCAATAGTGATACTTTATTGTAAAATCAATAAAAAGTGTTGGATAATTGAAAAAGTGAATAAATAAAGCATATGCATTGTACTATTTAAGTCTTAATATTATTGTTTTCAAATTAGTTAAGAAATCAGGATACAACAAATGTGTTTTAAAAATTTCAAATTTATCGTGTAAAATTGTTGGATTGTGATTTTTGTGACTTGTTAATGTGTGATATTTACTGTTGATTTACATTTTCATTATGCTAGTACTTAGGTTACTGCTGGAGAATTGCATTGTGTGAATGATGAAGTTGGTGAAGTTGATATTGTAGAAAATCTTAATCTAGATTTTTTTTTATCTATTGAAAACATAAAAAATAGGTATAATACTGAATTAAGATTTAAAAGTAGGATATTTATTTGTGATATTGGGAAGAGTTTAGATAATAGGCTGTTTTTAGCTGAAAATGACAGTCATTCATAGAATTATAAGGAAATTAAAAGACCGTAATGTTATTAATATTTATATTGATCTTGATATTGATGTACCACTTGAAGAATTGTTGGATTGGAATGAAATAGAAGCTAATGTAGATGTTGTTCCATTTTGCCTTGTCAGCAACTATTAATGTCTTAAAATCCTAAGTAAACTATGTTAGCTGTTAAGGGTTTAATTGTTCAATTTTAATTAGTTTAGGGGTCTAAGTGAGCTACTAGTAAGTTTCAGAGTGTAATTGCAATTTGGAAAAAGTTGAGGGTGTATCTATATATTTTGCCTTCTTCTTTTATTCTTTCTTTTTCCATCAAATGACCTTCCACCACCGTACTCTTTACCGTCGCCATCATATACACCACCATAACCTCCATCACCGCTATACCAACCACCGTATCCATCGGAAGATTAACAAACTAAAAATTGCAACTGGTTACTTGCAAATTGAGCATGTTGATTTCGATGGAATTGAATGTTTGGCTTTAGTAACTTATGGCGAACTTGCATCAACCTTCGACAATCTTAGTCAGTTAAGCCTGGGCATTGCGAACTAATTAAGGAAATCATGATTGGTAAGGATAAATTGATCCACTATTTCAGGTATTGAAATGGGTCAGGCTTGTAGAATCGTACTGTGTGGTGCAAGCAACCGCCGTAAGAAGAGAAGAGAAGAGAAGAAAAGAAAAGAAAAGAAAACATAAATTAGAAGATTTTAAAATATTACATGCCAAAATAAAGATAGTATATTAATTTTTCAACTTAAAGTTAAATAATCTTTTTTTGTGTGAAATCTATTGTTAGCCACGTCAGTTATAGTTAATGTCTAGAAATATAAAATAATTTCAACATCGAACTTCACTTGTATCTAACTCGCTGAATTTAATTTAATTTTTATATTTATTGAAAATTCAGATTAAATTTGAAAAGTTAAAAAACTTTTCAATATATTTATAAATTTTTAAATTTATTATAAATAATAAATTATTTAATATATATTTTAAAAATTAATTTTATTTATATAATAATAATAATAATAATAATAATAATAATAACATCAAAAAATTTACTATAAATTAAAAAAAAATTATATTTAACTATCAAATATCATTTACAAACTCACATTTACATAATTTTAAAATTTTATTATAAATTAAAATTTTAAAAAATAAATAATTTTTAATAATTATTTCTATGACAAAAGATAAAATAATTTTATTTATTATATTTATATAAAAAATATTGATATTTTAAACTGTTCAATTATTTTTTAATTTATTAAGAAAAATATATAACTAGAGTCGATTTTGATCATTCAACTAATCTTGAAATATATATAGGCTCGGTTTATTTTTATCTCCTCTAATATCTATTAAATAAAAAAATTAAATTTTAAATTTTAGATAATTAGATATATATTTAAATTAAAAAGATAATTTAAAAATAAATTAACTGAAGAGTAAAAATACATATTTTTTTATAAAATCAATGAAAAATAAATAAAATAAGCACGAAGGAGAAGCACTGTAAATGATGATGCCAGCAGAGCGTTTCTTTTGCGTCGAAATTAGTGCAAAACAGAACAGGAGACACACGTGATCCACATACAACTTCAATAATCATAAAATAAAATATCCTCGTCATCATCATCACACACGTTTGCTAAAATTCAGGACACGTACTCTCTACTGACATCTCTACCACTACTGCCCCCCCAAGCAGACGTATTACTTCTGGTCGTGATTCCAACTCTCCCTCTTCCCCGCCCTCTTCATCCAACGGCCTCATTTCGCTCGTTGTCACCATCCCACCGTCAGATTTACTTCTTCAACATAGCGCGTGGGCCCTTTCTTTTCTTTCCCTTAATTTTCTTATAATCCGAATAACCTTCAATACAATATAAAAATAGATTCTATTTCTCTGCAAAAACTAATATATATCATTATTTATATAAACTTTTTAGAAAACGAAAACAAAAATATTCTTTTCTTCCTTTAATCATCAATTTGTGCTTTCAGTTTTTAATACTCGATACATAATTATATAATTTCATTTTCAACTCAATATAAAAGATAATGAAAGAAAATTGATATAATATTATTTTAAAATAGTAAAAATATTGATATATTTCTTATTTATATAATTAAGAGATCTGACCATAGTATTTAAATTATTATTATAATATATTTATTTCCACTTTTTTAATAAAATTTATTTTCTTTTTAATTGATATTAAATAGTAATATTAAATATATAAAAATATCAAATTTATAATAATAATTTATTATCATATCTATTTTAAAAAATATACAATAAATTAATTACATTATATTAATATTTTTTATTATACTATTAATCCATCAATAGTGTAATATATTTAATATATTTATATATTTAGCATCACAAAAGAATATTTAAGAGGTTCTATTAATTATTATTATTTTAAAATATTATAAATATTAACTATTTTTATAAATTTATTTAATGGTAGTTTATACTTAAAAATCATAATAACTACCGCACGCACAATGTGCACATAAATTATTAATTTTCAAAGACTCTTTCAGTCGCTCCTCTCCGAGTGGTGGTCAAACTCGGCTAAATAAGATCGTCCATTACAAAAATTTGCAATTTCTTAGGTGCATTTGGCATCTTGCTGCTTAACTGAATTTAAATTTTGTTATCTGGGCAACTTCTTAATTTTCATGTTTGAATAATAAAAGAATTGAAAAGATTAATACTTTTCAGTATATATATATATTTGAATTTAATTTTATAAAATCATTATCAGGTAACGACGTCATATGATATGATGGGACGCTTCTATTAATTTGGTAAGAAAAGAGTCTACATAAAGGAAGTTTGCAGCAAAGATTTGGGACTCTTTCTCCAACGCTACCTACACAGATTTAATTAATTAATTAACTAATTAATAGGATTCAGAGCTTTATGTTTTGTGAGTGACAATCCTCTTCTCCTTCAACTACTGATCTCAACGAAGAAGGTGAGTGTAATACATACAATGGGAGGCTGTGCTTCAAGACCAAAAGGGTGTATTGGATTATCATCAAAGAAGAAAAAGAATGGTACTAATAAGCCAAGAATTAGGAGGAGAAGAATAATCAAGAGACGTGTTTCTTCTCATAACTTTGGAAGACCTGATCTTTCTGGCCAAACAGATCGTTCTTTCAGCAACCCTGCTTTTCAAGGTTCTATAATTACGAAAGTTTGCATTTTTTGGAGTTTTTTATGGTTTCTCTGATCTGGGTAGTAATCAAAATCTTGGTTTTGTTGAACAGGAAGTATTGATGCAGCTGCTTGGTCTGATGCTATTTCAGTTCTTGAATCTGAAATTGATGATGAGTTCTATAGTGTTCATGAAGGTGTGTGAATTTAATTTTCAAGTACACTAATTTGCTTCCATGGCTTTTGTTTCTGTATGGATTCTGATGTTTTGATTGGTTGATTTCAGATGGGTTTTCAGTTATTGGGACAGAGAGTGTATTGAGCATTTCATCTCCTAGAGATTTTAATCAAAAGGACTATTACGAAAACAACACCCGAAATGAGGTTGTGAAAGCTCAAGTTTCTGGGAACGGTGGAGGAGATGTGAATGTAATGCAAATGCAGCAGCAGGTGGAGGAGAATAACTGTGGGCTTCTGCCAAATATTTGCTTGCCTTGTCTTGCTTCAACTGTACCTTCTATTGAGAAAAAAAGATCATTAAGCCCATCGGGCACACCTTCTTCCAGGAGAAAACCTTCTCTTAGACTTTCCTTTAAATGGAGAGAAGGGCATTCTACTCCAACCTTCTGTGAGTTTTTGCGTTTCTTTCTTTATTATTTTCTAGCTGTTTTGCTTGTATGCCAGTTGTCTGTTTGTTTAAGATTAATCAAATTTACTTCACCTGCTATTGGTATATGAAATGAGGCTGTCTTTTTGCCATTATAATTTACTTATAATTTGACCTTTTTGGTGCGCCCCTTGTTATTGAAGGGAAGGAATTAAAACTTTAGCTACAATACTGATTTATTTTTTTTGGTCCAGTCTTACATGCATGGATTGTAGTGTCTTCTCTGTTTCTAGAGTGCCAGAAAACCAAAAAGCTTAAGATAAAAAGAGTTGATTTTCTGTGTGGTAATAGTTAGCAAAGTAATAGATTGTTATCATCACTTTTTTTGACACTATGTAGCCATCCTTCTTGGTAATTTATGACACTAGTTGGTAAATTGATATCCATAAGTTGGTAACTGACATCTCATGGGCATGTTTTGTTGCTCTTCCAGTTTCACCCAAGGCACTTTTGCAAAGACCCATTGCTGGTTCCTCACTCCCATGCTGTCCTTTAGAGAAGAAGATGCCTGATTGTTGGTCACCTATTGAGCCAAGTACTTTCAAAGTACGAGGACAGAACTATTTTAGGTCAGAGCAAATTTTTTTGATTTCCAAATAGTTCATTGTATCTGTAACACTCTATCAAAGATAACTCCTTACTTCTTTGCAACCGAACTTAGTATGGCTTTTCTCTTAATGTGTCTGATAGGGATAAGAAGAAAGATCGTGCTCCAAACTGTGCTGCATTTTATCCATTTGGTGCTGACCTCTTTCTATCTCCAAGGAAAATCCATCACATTGCTCGATATGTGGAACTTCCTACTGTCAGTGCAACCGATGAAGTCCCTTCTGTTCTTGTCGTAAATCTTCAGGTAGTTTTATATTTTTCATTTCTTTGGCTAATGTTACTTGTATATACCATTGATATTTGATGGAAAAAATATGGCAACAAACTTTCCCTGCTCGAATGCACTAAAAGATGCCCATTGCTAGTACATAGGTGCTTTAAATAAGTGAGGAAATTTTTCTGCCCTTACAAATACTTTAGTGTTTAATGTATAGCTGTAATTTCAATAATAAGATTATTATCTTCTACAGATACCTCTGTATCCTGCAACAATTTTCCAAAGTGAAAATGATGGAGAAGGAATGAGTTTGGTTATGTATTTTAAATTGTCTGAAAATTACTCAAAAGAGCTTCCTTCTCATTTCCGAGATAATATCAATGTAAGATGAATGTATCTCCACCTTCGCACCTGCATATTGTTAATTTCCCAATAATTTTTTATTAAACATGTGCTCTGTGTTTCTCTATTTTACAGAGGTTAATTAATGATGAAGTGGAGAGAGTTAGAGGTTTCCCGGTTGATACAATTGCGCCATTTAGAGAAAGATTAAAAATCTTGGGTCGACTGGCAAATGCAGATGAACTTCAATTAGGCTCCGCTGAAAAGAAGCTACTGAATGCATACAACGAAAAACCTGTTTTATCACGTCCTCAACATGAATTTTATTTGGTAAGTCTTAACTACCTTCAGTATGATTGTTCTAATGTTTTTGTTACAAAACTTTTACATATTAGCCTCGGCCAGAAGGATATAAGTTCGTAGTAGTTTATTATATTTGGGGACATGCCTGATGTGTGCCTTTTAGCTGCATTATGCTGATCATACCTATTGGTTTTTAAGCGAAATGGGAAGTTCCATATCTTATGCAGTTATGCTTATGCTTATGCTTATTCTCCACATACAAAACTGCAATATATTGAAGCTTTGAGATTGGAGAATTAGTTCTTACTGGTAATTTATTTTGAATGTGCTTATAGGGAGAAAGCTACTTTGAGATTGATTTGGATATGCACAAATTTAGCTACATTTCTAGAAAAGGTTTTGAAGCATTCCAAGATAGACTGAAGCTTTGTGTCTTGGATTTTGGCCTGACAATTCAGGTAATCATCTTCTCCAAGATTGCTAGGAAGGCTAATTTTGAATTGTTTACCGGTGAGTGTGGTGTTTCTTAACATTATCTTAAAATTGTCAAACAGGGACACAAGGCAGAGGACTTGCCAGAGCATATGTTATGTTGCATGCGACTTAATGAGCTTGATTATGCTAAACACCAGCAATTAGGGTGTTGAAAAAAGATTAATACTTTTAAACGTTTTCCAATCGACAAAAACCTAATTGGGACTCGAATTCTTTTGTTTACTCCTACTCTATAACCTACTTTCTGGTGTGTTTTCCAGTTCAAAGTAGACATTTCCGGCCTCCATTTTTGTATTCGAGTGGCTTCATTTAATTGTACAGATTCTAACTTCAATTTGTAGCTGCATTGATATGGAAAATGAAATACAAGGAAATATGCGATAACCAGCTTCAATTTGTGTCATTTCGGATTCTCAAATAGCAGTAGCTACAATCCATCATTTCTTAATCTAGTCTGGAGCAGTTTGGCTTTCTATGGTTTTGAAGGATACCTGCTTTGTGTTAAATTCAAGCATTACTGATATCGTTTTTTGTTAATAAATAAGTGGTCTCCGCTCAAGTGAGGCCTGGGAAGAACTTTCCCACAAAAGAAAAGGAAAAGAGAAATTAATGCATGACTTGTAGCATGCAGTGAGTCCATTAAATTTCAATTTATAGGTTTGTCTGGTGCTTTTGGTCTATAATGCTCATCTTTTTGCAAAAAATAAAATAAAATCCCATTAGCATCATTAGTACTTTTTACAAAATAAAAATAAAATAGACAGGAAAATAAAGTTTCTAATTTCACTAATCAGGTGTTTAAGCTAACATTTCTTCAATCATAAGACAGTTTATACAATTTCAGCACTGTAGAAACAATGAGAAGAAAGAAAAGTATTGATAATTATATCTTCCTGAAAAGAACTATAAATCCTGAAAAGACACCATTTTCGATCTGTGCTTATAAAATAAATAGATGGGTTGGCAATGGCATTTTGGTGGCCAACTATTATCAGAAAGTTGACAAAAGGAAGATCGTACCTTACAAAATGGGCAAGTATCATGCAAGAACAATATGTTGAGGTGATTACAAATGAAAGAGGATAAAGAACATATATATATATATATAGGCTGATGAAGGTTTTATACAGATGATAGAAAGTGAGCAGATTTGAACGAAGGAATGAAACAAAAAAGAAAACAAAATGAAACTTTTAATTAGCTGTAGGAGATCCCACACAATGCCTAAATAATGAGAACACACTGCACCGTTGATCCTTACTCTGTGATTTAGAAGGCGGCATAGGAGTTGTGGAAGAACCTGAATTGCTCATATCTCTGTATGCCTGGAATTCCTTACTCTCTCTATACGTTTCAATGTGTTTGTGGGAAAGATCTTGGCTTCTAGCAGCGGTCTCGCTGCCTGTAAGAGGTCCACTACCGGTGGCGCCAACGCATAAAAGGGGTCCACTGACACTGAGCGGGCTGCTAACTTTTCGATCAACCTGAAGATTATCCCAGACGCGGCCGGAGGAGCCTTGTCTCCGGAAAGAAACCGATGATCTTTGCAATGCAGTGGCCATATGCAATGCGAGGTCTTTCTTTCTTTCTTTCTTTGGAGGGTATACTTGTTTCTCTTTTTTTTGTTTTGTTTTTTTTTTTTCTAACTAACAAAACCGTTTTCTGTTGGAGGGGATACTTTGTCTTTTTCAAATCTTGTTCCTGTATTTGCCAAAATATTGTTAGAGTAAAGAGACAGAGAAAGATTTTGGTTAATTCTCGATCACATTCGATGGAGGAGGAGGTTTATATATAGATAGACAAGATTAGAGGGTTGACGGGATCACTGGATGATTGGCCATTATATATTGGATTTCTTTGTACAATGCTTTGATACTGGTTTATAGATTTGCGATCTATAGGCCATTGCTATTTTTAGATTTTATAATAGAGGTACTTAATTAGTTGATTTTAGTATTCTTTCTTTAACTTTCTTTTTTTTCTGGTCTTAGAGCAATTTCAGGAAATTGATAAATGGTTTTGTTTTTATTAGTAGCAGCAGCAAACACTAGCACTAGTACTATTTCATCAATCTCTTTTCAGTTTTCTTTTTATGATATTCTTAATTAGATAAATAAGTATTGCTTGATATTATGTAATATGGCTTTTCTCGCCAATTTCATACATCTATCAGGTTAATATCTAAAACAGTCTCCTGCGTTTTCTTGTAAAAAACATACAATGAATCTATGGTTAGAAGTTCTTAGTAATCAAAGGAAATATCCAGAAGTTCAGGAAATTGCAAACTCATTTCTCTGTCCTTATCCAAGATACCATCCAAAAAAGAAGTTGCAGAACACGGAGAAATGTCTGTATTTGCTTGACTGCCATTGATTGTTCCTCTATCTTCATATGATCCAAAACCTTCATTTCCATCACCAAACTTGTCATGGGATATATGCTTTTCGTCCAAGGTTAATGATGACACCCTCCCATTAGAATCATTCTCTTGTTGCTGCTGCTGCTGAAAGTCTGCGGATAATGCTGGATCGCTGACAAGAAATTCACTCCATAGACAAGGAGAAGGTGTAGTTGGAGGCTGAGATTGTTGGCAGGAATAAGATCTCGGGGAGTTTAGTTGTGTGAGAGTAGTGGAAGATGAAGATGAGCAAGAAGAACTGACTTCACTAAAGAAATGCGGCTGCATTATGTCATGGTTAGCGAATTGAAACTGCGGCAGAAGATTCCATGGTGGATGATTATCCTGAACTTGCTGCTCTAAGCTGCTAGGCGCCAGGATTTTATTAGAACTCGAAGGTCCAGTTAAGACAGAAGAAGGCTCAGGTTTGGGGATAAGATTATTTGTATTGCTGTTGTTATTTAAGAATTTATTGAAAGAGCCAATTGGGTTTCCAGAATTTATTATACCACTAATGTTTCCATAATCAGAAAGTATCTGTGAGAAAGGCTTATGGGTTACAGGATCAATTCCTACCTTTGTAAGTTTCTTCTTCAGCTTAGTATTCCAATAGTTCTTGACATCATTGTCTGTTCTTCCAGGCAGCTGCTGTGCAATTAAGGACCACCTGTGCCACGAACAATCGAGTTAAGCTACAAAAGTGGTCATGGACAAATTAATTATTATTAAGAAAATGGTGATGGACAAATTAAGACTGAAAGAATTATAGCTGATCTCATCCCCCATTTGCTCAAAGGTAGTTATATATATATTAAAAAAGGGCCAGGAAATGTGAATAAAATGACAAGAAGTGGAAACCAACCTGCTACCTATAGCTTTATGAAAATTAATAATAAGTTCTTCTTCTTGAGGAGTGAAGTTATCGTGCTTTAGATCAGGCCTCAAGTAATTAGTCCACCTTAGCCTACAACTCTTTCCACATCTGTTCAGTCCTGCACTTAAACAAGCAAACAGAAAAATATATGAAGCTGAAACAAGAACTCAGAAAAAGCTTTGAACTTCAAATAACATGAAAAGGAACTCAAAAAGAAAAACCTGCTTTTTTAGGCACCAAGGTCCAGTTACCAATGCCATGATTAGAAACATAAGCAAGTATCTTAGCATCTTCTTCTGCACTCCAAAGACCTCTTTTGACATTCGATTTATCGCAGCAAGGAGGTCTCCCCATTGATATTGATGGGCAGATAACTCAGCAAAAGGAGAAAAAGGATGGTTATGTTATGTAATGGTGATGCAATTCCAATCTTTTCTGTACAGTAACAATGATAATAATAGAAAAGATTTTAATATTTAAGGCAAACGTATAAGTAGTGATCAAGAGGCATGAAAGGCATGCAGTTGCCTCACATATTAACAGCAATTGCATGATATTATTTTCATCTTCTCTCACAAAATGTTGTTTTTGACGTGATATCCATCCACTGTAATTTTATGTTTGCTCTCTCTCTCTCTCTCCACATGCATGGCTTTGTTAACAGTATCATATACAGGTCCATTTGGAGTGAGTTCATTAACTACTTAAGCTTTTTTTTGTTAGTTAGTTTTGGTTACTTCGTGAATGGGTACTGTATGTATAATACATCAGCAGCACCTGACCATGCTAGAAAAGAGGTGATTAACTTGAGCTGATGAATTCTGCAAGTCCACCTGACAGAAACTGTTGAAATTAAATTATTCTAATTTTTCACTACTTTCTCAACCCTTTGCAGCTCCTCAGAATAGTATCTGGAAAGGGTGATGCAGAAGTATAATCTATAATATATATGAATATACATCTTATCATCATTATCACTTGATTTTTGCTGTTTTACCTGAACAAATTAGGTTAAAGTTTGGTGCTCCCTTGAGCCTTTTTTTTTTCTATCATCTCTTTCTTCATTTGCTTCTGTTGCAATTTTCAAGAATTGATAATTCTTGACTTCAAAGTCTTAGTTCCTGAATCTGATGGAAAAAATTGTGGCTGTTTATAAATATGGTCATTTATTAATTGCAACCAACTTATCCTGGCATGAACTTTGAAAAGCAGTAGAAACCAAATGATCAATAAGATAAATACACCAAACTAAAATAATAAAAGTAGGTGGAAATGCTTAAACTTTTGATATTTTTAACTTTTAATCTGTGATTATACTTCTGACTAATAACAATTCTTTTATAAAGATGTCTCCCAATTAATGTGCCGCGTTGGCAATGCCAGTGTCATCTACAGCATTTAATTATGTAAGAAACTTTACTCTGTATAGAACCAAGAAGGAAAAACTGGGAAAAAACTTCTTAAGATGTGCACACCTTGCAGCTTTTTCTACAATAACCATTTGCCCCACCAGAACCGATCATGTAGAGAGGGTTCTTTTTACACTCCCCAGCCTTTGCCCACAATGGGCAGTGGTCGTTCTCATCGACACAATCTCCCTTTCCCAACTGCTTAAAGGATTTTTCAAAGGACCTGACATGGATCCATTTAGTTGCAGACCACTTCTCGCCTTCAATAACTGGGCAGCTTCCATGCAAGCTGTCTGAGTCAGTAGTTGCATCAGGATGAAGACTGAAGAACAACAAAGCATCACCTTTTTCGGGCTTCACTGCAGGGCATAAAGTAGAACAAATCAGGCATTACTGGGGAGAACTGAAGCTAATAGCAATCGGTTGCACAATACAGCATGACAGTTGCATTCCAATACAGTCTTATAGTTTGCAAAGGCATCTCATTTGTCCAGCAGGAATAACTGAGGGTCAACTCGCAACAATAATTGGTGTCACAGACTCCACAGAACATGGATTTGAGTTACATCATATGAGGACAAAAGACGAGGAAAATCACAACAGAAGACTTAAGATCAGACTGTTCAGAATCATCAGATCACATCTTTCAATATATATAAATACATATCCTCAGCTGAGAGACAATAATGGGGCATAAAGCAGTTTCATCTTTAAATAACTCAAGGCTGACCAACATAAGAAGGGAACACTATTAGGAAAACAAGAAAACGAGAAACAAGGTGGAAGCATAAGTAAATACTTCATCTGATTCATGTGATATGTTCATGTCCTCTCCAAATCTGCTGCCAAGAAACTATTGCAACGATTCTTACTAAATATTGTGCGACTTAATCCACCTAAACCTGAACTATTGCAGAATTTAAAAAAAAAAAAAAGAGCATGGCAAGACTACATCTCCAAAATCATACCAGCATAGCCACCTTTAGCACAATCAGACCAACTATCCTCCTTTGGCTGAGACAATTTTCCCTGTGAATAACATGTAGCTAGTTTGAGACAGAACACAGAGGAAAAAGTACCAAAGGACATCAAAAAGTTATAATCTCTAGTATTATATACCTCTGCGTTAGGGAATACTGTTTCTCCACCCTTCTCAACATTGGACAAGTACATCAATACAGTAGCAACACGGTGTCCACCCAACTCTTGATTAGCCTTGTCATGGAAGTAATCAAAATGGGGTTCATACTTCTGACCATGCTCATAGTGCAGTATTTGCATGGACTCCCCATTTTCTGATTACAAAAATAGGTTAAAAAAAATATTGAATAAACAAAAAAGATATTTCGTAAACAGAACTAATAGGCTGCAGACAGTGAAAAGCAAATGAAGAATACCTTCTGGGAGGAAAGTCCATGCAGCAATCCTGGCCTCAATATCAGCAACAATTTCATCCTTCAAAGTTAAAACAAAGGACGCCATTTTAAATCTTACAAACCCTATGAGGAGTAAAAGCATTTATCAAAAATATCAGAAAATTATAAATTTATTGCAACCATATTTGAAACCTTAACATGAATGATTATTTGCATCATTTTATACATAACTCTTGACATGACATCAACACAACATGATAACCTGGATCATGAGCTTGCTAGTGCTCACTGATGCATTACTTGTTAGGTTTGCCTTCCAGTCTAGGTATTGTATTATCCAATTTGAGTGCAATTATCTTGAATTTGACCTCTGATGAAAAGTTTCTTTTTTCTTTTTCGAATGTCTTCAAGTAACAGCAAAAAGTATTCAGCCTATCAATATCAGACTATTCTCTGCACTACCTTGCAAAGTTACAGTGGCACAGCTTACAGAGCTGGCTACTTCAGCTTTAATTGGTGAAGTGAAATTGTCAAGTTCTTAGTGGTCTTCAGGTATTAGTAAGTGTAGTATGATTTTAGTTTGGACATGGGATATTTCTGCTCCCAAAGAAAATTCTCTGAAGAACAAGTTCTCGATAATCGAACATGGATGGATAGCAACCCCAATAAAAGCTAAACCTGGGCTAATTTATTTGAGTAACCATTAGCAGAAACTTGAAAGTCAACTATGTTAGAAAAGGCAAAGCAGGAGTGCGAGCAAATTATGGCAATAATGATCACCAAATCTGAATCAGCACTAGAAATCACAATGATAATAAGCTCTTTCTAATAATGAAAAAGAAAAAAGCTAGTAAGATAAGCTTAAAACTCTCCTAATGCCACTAATAAATGGACAGAAACATGGTGTTACCAAGCTGATCTCCAGACTACTTACAGCTGGAGAACGTGCAATAAAGAGATCTTATTTTACAATTTGCAAATCATGGATCATTAAATTTTCCAAAACAAAGAAGTGTAGTGAAGAACATACTTGGTTCTATTGAAAAATCATCAAATAAAGGATTGACGAGGATTAAGAACTAATTTTGATAAGGAATTCTCCTGCTCACATGTCTCACCATGAAAACAAATTTTTAACTTTACATGTCCTTGTCCTAAGAGAAACAGCATATTGCTTCAAATTGCAGGAGGAAGTCAAACCTTCAACCCCAACTGAATCCAAATTTTGCAATTTAATAAAATACTAACCAAATTCACAATTCTCAATTTACAGCCCATATATGACTATATTCATCAAATCCTTAAAATGAGCATTCACTGCCAACAAACCCTTATTTACAATATCACAATATCATTAAGAAAAACCCTTAATCTACCAAATACTAGACGAAATTATACAACTATTCACACATGAATTTAACCATAAAAGTATGACATCAAAATTGGTTAACACTGAAGATAAAAAAGAAAGCAAATACAGATACCTGAGCTTTAGCAATAAACATGCCGGAGCTAGTTCTGACTTCACTCTCTATACTCTTGCCAGATTCATTATCAGCTACCATTGACTTTTCTAATTTATCCCTTGCCTACCACACCCAAATGCAACAGGAAAAAGATTACCCACCACAAATAGACAATTAAGTCCAAATTCAAGTAAAAAAACTAATGTTAGCTTTAAAGTAGAATAAAATGCAAACCAGATCAATAAGATGATCACATTCCTCATATGATAAAAACCCTTTGTAAAGAAAAGCCCTGTTTTAGAAACAAAAGTTTAAGAATCAAAGTCAAAACAGTCAATTAGTAAATTAAGTACACATAAAATACAAGTAGAAACATACCTGGGATGCCAAGAGAGTTGAGTGACTCGTGTTGGATCAAAGATTCGAGAAGAAACGACACCTTTTTTCAATCTTAATACCGATCCTTGTCTTCAGAGCACACATCAAATCCATACATTACAAGATACACAGAAAATAAATATAAAAATCAAAATTGTGTCGTGTCTGTGTGTGTGTGTGTGAGAGAGAGAGAGAGAGACAGTGAGAGAGAAAGCCTTACATTTCATTATCAGAATAGGAAAAACGAGGGAAAAGTGAGAGCAAACAAATAAAAAGGGCACTAATTTTATCAAATTCCATCGATTCTAGAATTACTTCTCTGCAATCTAAGCAATGAAAGATGGAGTATTTGGCAGGGAAGAAGAAGATGATGAAGGAAGAAACCGAGTGAATTTTAGAGGGGGAATTTGAAATCAACGCTACATAAAGAGTTGAATTCCCCTTTTTCTCATTAAAGACAAGAATTAGTGGGCGCCCACTGGATTTGGTGTTTCAGAGTTTGTTTTTGTTGTATTTGTGTGTAATTTGTCAAAACAGCACAAAACCGTTTCTGTGTTTCTTCTTCTGTGTCTTTATTTATTTATTTATTTTGGCGTTTACTTTCTGGAAGGTTTTTGTTGTTAGAAACTTGTTTTTCTCATTTTTTTTCTTATTAGAATTTATTTTCTCATTTTAATTAGGATAAACTTTTTTGTTTCAACAAAATTAGGATAAACTTTTCTATTGCATTAAAACATTACCATTTAAATTTTTTGAATTTATACTATTGATAATATTAATTACTGGTGTAGTAATCACATAAAATATAAATTAGTAAATAAATATTATAATCCAACCAAAT
Organism: Ricinus communis; assembly: GCF_019578655.1. NCBI lineage: Eukaryota > Viridiplantae > Streptophyta > Magnoliopsida > Malpighiales > Euphorbiaceae > Ricinus > Ricinus communis. The sequence continues at coordinate 29,743,298 of NC_063260.1, read as the reverse complement.
ACTGTGGAATTACATAAATTCTTAAAATTGTAATTAATAATAGTTTTGATAAAATAATAGTCTATTTTAGAATTATTATTTAATTATTAATATCATTTGATAATTAATGCTAAATACAATAAATTTGAAAATCGTACTTTCTTTTTATGAGGATAAATCAAACAGTTGACATGTCTCATAAATCTTTTAAAATGTTTTATGTTTATTAGGATATTTTTTAAAATTAATACTTTTTTTATATTTTATTTAAAAAATATAAAGAAAAAATTATAATGTTTATAGATGTGATAAAAGCCTTAAATCTTTTAAAAAGATTAATCTCATAGAAAATTAATTAATACGAAAGCATTTTTATAATAATATTATAAAATTAATTTAAAGTTAAAAGTGAAAGGTGAGACATCGTTAAAATTTAAATAGATGAATATAAATATACTAATTAAATTATTTTTAATTAATATTATTTATTTATTTTTAACTTAAAAAGTATGAAATGATAAGCATTTCTAGAAGCATTGAATTCAAGATACCATTGTATCTTTAATTTGGAAAGAAATTAATTTATTAATTCTTTCTTTCTATATAGAGATGAAGAAATAAAATTTAAAATTAGTGAAAATGAGATATGCACTAATCGTTAACTAATTTTATATTGGTAATGTTGTTTGATAAATCACGTATTAAAATTGCCCAAAAGAAATAAAAATATAAATTATCCATTTATTTTTCATGAAAAAATATATTTTGACGAGACAGGCAAGCCGTCCGATTCATTCAGGCCGGTCTAATTGCATTTTTTTGTTTCTTTGAATTAAAAGTGAATTGCAATTTCAAGTTAATAGAAACAATATATAAAATATTATTCAGATGAGTCAGGCCGGGGCTTCGAACAATGGGTAAAAGATCAGATAGGTCCATGGACTTATAGTCAGAAGTCAAATTAGTATTTTTCTTGGAGTTATACTTTCACCTTTCTCTAGAGGGCTATCACTTTTTGGATTAAAGGAATTGGGCCCAATGAGATAAAATATTTAAAAATATATAAAAAATACTCATATTTCTAATTTTTTATCAAACTTATAGTATTTTTTATTTTTATTGTGTTACAGTATTAAGAATACAATTTTTTATTTTTTCTAAATTACGGCTATGATTATTTTTTAGTTTTCTTTGGTTATTTCTAAGCAAATTAAACGAAAATAATTGAAGAACAATTGCATAAAAGGTAAAAAATAATTGAAAATAATCAAACTGTAAATTGAAAAAAATTAGAAAAACAGTAAATTTCTATACAGTAAGAATAATATTTCTTGTTGACTTTAAGAAATCTTTTAAAAAAATTTAATATTTACTCTAACAAAAGTTGTTCTGTCTTCTTTTTAGAAAAAGAATAGTATAAAGAATGATGGAATCAAAAGGGTCTCAAATTAATGTTTAAGAGCATAATAAAAATAATCATATTCAGGATGAGAAATTGTATGGCTATCCCTCTTGTAGCATACATGTCAGACACAATTTTAATGAACTAAACAAAAGAAAAACAAATTAAACAAGAATCAGGGGCAAGGGGAATGAGAATGGAGACTACACACCTTTTCCTTTTCCCCTTCTAAAGTTAACCAAAGGAGGAACAGAGTTTTCAAAGCAAAGCATTTATCATTGAGGCGAAGCAGTTGTTAGCTGGTCATTTTGATTTATTTTGTTAGAAACATTTTGCATGAACTGGTTTTTAATAATAAATAATAAATAATTCAATCATTAAGAATAGTAAAAATTAATAAATAATTTTATGTTTTACTGTATTATTACCTTAATCTAAGATAATATCATAGATAAATATACTTGAGACTTTTTTCACTTCTTGTAATTTCATTAAGCGTGAGTATAATGGGGTGGCAAATGCTCAGATTGCTCAGACTGTTCTTTCAAGATTCATCTGCCTGTTCCCGGTGCTTCCCGAATATACTTTTCATATATACATAAAGCCTACTGGAATGACATGAATGTCTAGGAATCCATGACTTCATCACGAGCCTGCTTGGGCTCCTCCACGACAGTTCCGTCATTGCCAGCAAGTGCTCTATATTTATCCTTCCTAGTAAAGCTGGTGCATTGGTAAGACAAAGTTGCAGCAATCGTCCTTTGTATATAATTAGCAACACTATGGCTAGATTTTCCTGCTCCGCATGTTAAATTGTAAGGCAACTTGTTCAAAAATGTCACTTCATATGCAGGGCTAGGGTTCATCAAGAAATAGAAGGGGTCCATCCCTTTCCATCCTCTAGCTGTTGTTCCATGAAACATAGTCATCTTATTAGCCATGGCGACAGGGACAAGTTCATCGGTTAACTCCGCGAACAAAGCTGAAAACCGAAGCAAAAATGGTTCCCTACAAGTAGTCCCTTCAGGACATATGACTAAGTCACCTTCTTGTAATAGTTCCTTGATCATGTTTGCATCAGTAACGCGGTCTCGAGTGAGCCTGACAGTCTTGATGGGTGAAATGAACTCCGATAGCCGCGAAAGGGAGTAAGTGACGGCTGGGATTGGACGTCCTAAAGCGATGGAGAGGAAGACCGGGTCAAGAAGAGTTCTATGGGAACATACGAAGAGGACTCCAGCTTGGCCAGTGGATTTCTTGGCTGGCGGCGGCGGTGTGCCTTTTATGTGAATACGAACACCAAGTGCCCACAAGGCGTAGTACACTAATGGCATTGGAAGGAGCGCACCGGCGGCTAAGCGTAGACAGGCGAGAATAAAGCCTACTGGAATCCAAAGAAGAGTAGCAAGCGCGATTAAATGTGTTGATTTTTGGACAAGCCGCCCGTCATGGAAAACTATGGGTTTTGGTAACTTTTTAGGACCAACTGGCTCTACTTGAGAATTGCTTGGGACTATGTAGCTCTCCTGAAAGGAATCAGATCGTGCAATTCAGACAAATTGAAACATTTAAAAAAAAAAAAAATTATTGTGCAAGTACACAATGATCTATCACTATGTCTTCTTGACTATTGCTTTGAATTTCTCAAAATTCCAGAGTACATCTATAGAAAAAAAGTACTTTACTATATGTATGCGTTTAAAGGTGAGCCAAATTTCAAAAAATCTAAAATCAAACCAAAATAATAGTTCGATTTGATTTTTTTTTTTTTTTGAATTTAATTTATTCTGTTTACTTTTGAAAAACTAAAATTATTTTAATTCAATTTGGTTTTATGTTAAAAAAAATTTAATTTGACGGTATAAATTAAAATGACTGTTTCTTTAATTATTTAGTATAATAAAATTTAATTCTTAAAGTGATTTTAGATTCACTTAAGTTTATTTAATACTATTTCATAATATAATTCGTTGGTTTTAAAATTAACTTGGTTCAGTTTATTTCTAAAGAGATTTTAATTTATCTAGTAAAACTAGTTTGGTTCTATTTTTAAACTAGTTAATAAATACTTATTCTTTTATTTGTCTATTTACACCAAGCTGATAAATATAAGTAACACATATCTATTAATTTTAACTAATTAAATATTTATTAGTTATTCAATTCAAATATAAAATATTTTGACAATATATATTTTTATTCATTATGGTATATATATAAACTTGAATATGTAAATTTTAGCCGTCAAGAGATATGGAAATAAAGTAATACTATTTAAAACATAATTTAATTATATTTTGAAAAAAGTAATTTGCCATTATATTGATAGGAGCTTATTATTTCGCCTTTTGTATTAATTAGCACAAATTGTATTAGTATTGTTGCTTAAATAAATGTGATAAATTGGCTCAATCATTTTGCGGTAGAAAGAAAGAAAGAAAGAAAGAATAGTTAGTGTAATATTATCGAGACGTTATTACATAAATAAGGCTTATAAGAAAGAATAATTAGACTATCGAATATATATGTCCATCTAGCAAAACTTCTTTACCTGACACTTGTGTTCTATTTTTTCCTTTTCATTCTTTTTTTTTTATAGCTATTCTATATAACTATAGTAATTCCACATGAATCAAACATAAACACAAATGTTAGGACATAATTATAAGGTTAGAGTAGCTGGCAAACCTTGCACAATTTCATGAATGGACGATCAGTCCTCCTGTCACCGATCCCAATATTTGGCACCGGCGCATCATAGAAAGCCATTTTTAGCGCATCAGCCTTGTTCTGTCCAACAAGAACACCGGGACTCCTAATAAACCCAGTCGCTCTCCCTTTATGCACAACAATCTCAGTGCCAATAACCATATCAGCCCCAACAAACTCTTTCAAGAATGCCTCTACCATAATCCTAGGATTTTCCGTGATTACGCACTTCTTCCCACACGAAGAGAACACCCGCCAAGTCTCTGGGTGCAAGTCACTAGAATAAAACTTGGGCAAAACAGCTCTTGCCACCGATTCTATATCAGACACTCGCATCCCTGAAAAGGTTGCAAATACAAGTACTCGGATTCCAGCAGATTCGGAGATGAAGTAGCGGAGAATTCCAGCAATAGGCGAAGCTAATAGCAAGAATAGAAGCCTTAATATTCCACTAGCTTCATAGGCAACTAAGGCAAAGTAAGGAAACGGGCTACGTCCACAAAGTAGGGTTCCATCCATATCGGTCACTACAGTGTCGTTTTGTCGACCTACGGATGTGCACTTTTCTATATTTGGGAATGAGCTAAAAGGAGCATATGTTTCTTTAGGGTTTGCCATTAGGTTTTATGTAATATTTATGGTGTGTTTTGCAGTGTGAGTGTATATATACACATAGACGATGAAGTGAAGTTTGGAGCTTATGATTCTAAGGATGCATGCTATTGTAAAGTAATGCAGGAATCCAAAATTTGAATCGGGCAAGTTTAGACAAGTTGATAATTGGAGTAACCACTGTGCTTTTTGGGTGATCGACAGAGATGACAGTTTTAGTTAGTGGAGGAAAGGCTTCAAATCAACATCAGTAGCTGGAGTCATAAATGATGCAAAATCAAAATTTCTTGGATAAATTCTTAATGAACTTAGGTCCACTATTCATAAATGAATTTAATTCACAAATAACATCATTGATTAACTGTTAAATTTGCAGTAATTTGTGTATTACTATTAACACTATAATCCAAAATTAATTAATACAACTTCAATTATATGTTATCATAGGATTAATTTTATAAATTAAATAACATAATAAATTGAATCTATTTGATTATTTTCTTTTAAATTTTATACGGTTAGAAAGTATGCAAGTGTGTCCACCAGCTAGCAATAGCATGATCTGGTGCAAGAATAGGAACATTTGATGACCTCTACGGATCCCCCCCGCGCCACATGCGTTTGGGCGTGCCCCGGCCCCCACCCAATTAATTGGCCAAGATATCTCTTTAATTAAATTGCTTATCGCTTAAAAACTTGTACACTTTGTAAAAATATCTTGAAATTAATAAAAAAATATTTTTTTTTATTTTATAATTTTTTTTAAAAATATTTTTTTAATTTTATTTAAATTTACAGTATGATTATTTTTTAGTTATTTTTTAATTATTTTTAAACACATATAACATCTACTCAATTAGTATGTGCAATAGAAAATAACAAAAGAATGGACACTCTTTTACTTATAGGAACTTATATAAATTATTTATTTATCTAATTAAAATTTTATATAAATATTGTACTTAACTATTAACGTTGTATTTGATTGAAATTTATAAAATTTATGAAATTTATTTGTAAATCTAAAATTTATATAGTTTTAATGAAGTGAAAGTTAATTTAAAATTCAAATAATTAAATTTGTTAACTAAATAAATTCTAACAAAATAGATAAAATTTATAAATAAATTCTACATTAATTTATCAATATATTTATGATAATAAAATATCTCTATTGACTTTATCATTTTTATTTTATTTTTTTCTTATCTTTTTTTTTTAATACAGTGCATTCTTTAATAGATTTTAATAAAAAGATAAATAAAAGAGTATATCACAATAAGTGAGCTATGTGCTGTGGAAAGGAATAATTTGCCCCATATCTCATTTGGTCTAAAAAAGATAAGAAAATATGAAAGTGAGGATTAAAAGTGAAAGATTAGCACATTTATTAAATAAAACTAATATATTAAATTAAAAGCCCTGCATTTTCTATATGTTATACACTTTCTTAGCTAATTTTAAAAACTGTAAAGTTATCCAAACTCCAAAAGAATTTCTTATATAACTATATCTCTATAAGGTCGAATTATAATTAAAAAAACATGTATGTTGTTTAGAAAATAAAAAGCAAATGTATATATCAATTGGAGATACATTCAATGCTGAATGCAATCATTTAGTTAGATATCCATTTCTTTCAAGTGGGTGTGATAGAGAGAGGATAATTTATTAGTTTCTTCCATGGTAGATTAGAGATCATCTTACATGGCCAATCTCATAAAAAGAGCTAAATTAAAATATCTATGCAAATATTATTGCCCTCCACACGATGGGAACCTCAAATAAATCGCACTAATTAATTTTACTTCAATATGTAGAAATAAAGTTTCATATCCATCAATCAAAGCTATAATTAATCTCATTCTACCGAAAATATATATGATATCACATATAATTAAATAGGCCGAACAATCTAAAAAATTTAAAATTTTATAGTAATTTACTATTTTGACTAATTCTTTTAAAATTATCAATTTAGTTATGATTTAACAAATTAAGTACAATTTTAACCAGATTGAATTGTTGGTCTAAATTAAGTAACGTAGATGATGGATGCTGTATGGAAATATAAATGCAATTTAGAAAATAAAAACTTACGTGTATAAATAAACCCATCAAGAGATTTTTTATTTCTTAATTGGCGTCCATATCACTGTTTCGCGTTGCTTAATTTTGATAAACAACTTAATTAGACTGAAATTGTACTCAATTTACTAAATTGTAGCTAAATTGATAACTTTTAAAAAATCAACCAAAATAATAAAATTTCATAAAAGTTTAGATTGTTTAGATTATTAGGCTGACTCCAGTTAAACATTTATGGTGTATTCTCTACTTATTCGAGTGTTGCTGAACAATTTTTTAATTTCTTTGATGTCATAGAAAGCTTTGCCATGTTCAATCCTTCCCTATCTTAGTCCATGGTCCCGCACTCGACAGTCGGCACTGCTACTTTTCTTCTTTCATTTTTTTTTTTTCTTTATAATTAAAGTATATTTTCTTTTCCTTTTCTTCTTCATCATTTCACAACAACAATCAATTCTGGACCACATTGCAAAATCACCAAAACTTTTCACTCTTTCAACTCCTACCTTCATAATCTTTGTGGGTCATCCATCATATATGCATTGGGCGGATTTTACAAGAGTGGAGAGTGCATATATGAGAGAAGATTATATACTTTATATATAATATATTTGCTGCCACTTGAAGTTTCTGCAAAATGGTACAAAAGGTAAGCATATGTTTTTGGTTTGTATGAACAGAAGAAGAACAAAATATATGCTTGTTCAAGGAGTCCTTTCCAAAGACGATTCTAATTATTAATTTAATGGAAAAGATTAAAGTGTTACGCAACATATGTCTCATTCTTTGTGATTCTCGTTTGATGTTAGCTTCTTTATGTGTTCTTGGAAATGGGCTATCAAAATAAGTTTCAAGAACCAGATATTAATTTTGAGTGACAAAAGATGTTAAAGAAAGCTAATTGTTATTTAAAGAAGTGTTGTCTGATTAATTAGGTTGAATACAATGGTTGAACTTTTATTTTGTTCCATTAGAGATGGAGGAAGAGGAAATAAACTTATTTTTTTTTAATTATTTTAGTTTGTTTGATGAATGAAATATCATATATTATATATAATATATATATATGAATAAATGAAAAAAAATAAAAATAAGAAAAAAGAGTTAAAAATCTAATTAAATGAGATTAGTTACAAGAAAAGAAATTAAAATATTAAAAATTATTTTATTTTTAGAATGAAAAATACCAAAAGTACAATGATTGAATTTGCGAGTAAAAGAGACAATGAATTAAGGAAAGAACAGTAAATTGATATAAATTTTATAATGCATCCATTTGGTAAATAAGCTACTAGCCAGCTAGGCTACATGTAGTTATAGATTTTCAATCAATATTAAATGCTCTTAATTTCATATATTAATAACAAAAAAACAAATAAAATTAGCATGAAACACATTCAAGTCCCTTTCTATCATATTTATTTTATAATGAATAGTCAAATTATCATATTTATTTTATAACATGGCCCCAAATGCTTCTAAGAAATTTCACAAACTTGACCAGTTTGATGAGAAATTGCTTAAAGCAATCTGTTTGCAAGAATTTCTTTTTTAGAAAAGAAAAGGTTTCGAGTACAGTGTACTTTTTTCTTTTTTTGGGGAAAAGAAAATCCATATATATAATGATAGTTTAGGAGCTCCAAATCCAATCCAAAGGGTTCTCATAAATACAAAAATATTAAAAATTTAAAAGTAGATGCTCTATTTCCAATTAATATTTTAGTTGGTATAATGATTAAAGTAGTTGAAATGCAAAGAATAATTTGCAAACATGGCTCCAAATGCTTATAAGAAGTGTTTGTGTGGGTCTAATTTGAGTAATTTGGCACTCAAGTAGGTTCTAAAGTTGAATGGTGGATGAACCTAAAACAAAAAAAAATTGCAGTTGAAGAAGATAAACTGCTTAGACAAAGTTGTCAGTTTAATGTGTTTTTCAATGACATGCATCTTTTGCAAATAGCTGTAAGTCTCCATTTGATAATCAATGGCCAAGAAAGAAAGCTATGATTAAAGTGAGAATGTACATTTTTAAAAGAAAAGCCTGTTCTCTGTAAAAGAATAAAGCATATCTTTTTCAATTTATTTATTTATTTTCTTTTCTCTCTTTCTACAAGAAAAGGAAAGAAAAGAAAAGAGATTCATATGTAAAGAGCAACACTGGACAGTTGGCACAAGGCAACAATTCATGGAAGCAGAATCTCTTATATGTACAGTTGAAAGCAAATATAAGGAACAAAAGATCAACATGAAATAGACACCTCATTACCTCATTGCAAGATGCATCCAAAGTTCCACAGAAATGTAAAAGCTTTTATAGGAGTTGTCCACTTTCAATCTCTTTAACAAAGGTTTCTTCTGCAGATAAAGTCTTGGAGAATAACAGGGTCAATGCAGGCTGCAAACAAACAGTGACTATGCAAAAGGGAGAATATGGAAAGGGCTTTAAGACCCACCATTCTAGGACCACTTTCAAAAAGATCTCATGCTAGGCTCGCGACAGAATGGAGATCATAGACAAATTACAACAAAAGTTGCTTCATTTTTGTCCTCCTTTTTAAGCATTTGAAGGAAAAGCATTTTTCAAGTGGGAGCCAAATCACTATTATAAGCCAATTGACTAACAATCCAATGACAAATACTTGACACAGAAGAAGGATGACTATATCACGTGGAAAATAATATTTCATTAAGAACATGAATACACACTGACAATGTAACCAACCACCTCATAAACAAGCCCTAGAGTCCTCCGGCAAAACTTTGCTAGAAAAACTCAAAATCCAAGTAAGGACCCGATGATCTATCCGAGTCTTTGGCTCCCTTATCATTTGATGCCAAGGATGATTTCAATGTGTGATTCAAAGATGAAATATCAACTGGTTTTGGAATTTCTGGAGGATGAGTACTGCGAATGAGTGCCCAATTAACACTTTCAAAGAAAGGATGTTGTTTAATCTCTGTAGCACCTCTTTTGAAACCTAATCTCTTTTGAGGGTCCTTTACGAGCAGACCCCGGATTAAATCCTTGGCAGCAAAACTCACAGAGGACCCCTCAGGAAATTTTAGGGGCTGGCCTACCACATTGAATAAGGTCTCTCGGTTTCCAGTCCCTTTGAATGGTGTCCTACCAAGTAATAACTCATACAAGAAGATGCCAAATGTCCACCAATCAACAGCACTCCCATGCCCATCCCCTCTTATTATCTCAGGTGCTAAATACTCATGGGTTCCAACAAATGACATGGACCGAGCAGTAGTTGGCTCTGCAATAAGTACAGGAAGTGAATCTGAATTTGCCAAATTTGGCTTTTCACTTTTCACCTTAGCTGTTCTGGAGTTGAAAAATCGAGGTTTAAAGCAAGATGGTTGTAAGCAAGAAGGCTCTACACAAACAGGTAATTTGCAGGACGGATCAATACATGATGGCTGAATACAATATGAAGAGATCTTACAAGATGGCTCACTACTGGACTGAACAAGAGTAGGATTCACAAAGCATCTTAATGATAAATCAAAATCTGACAGCATAATATGCCCATCCTCCCTAACCAATACATTTTCAGGCTTCAAGTCTCTATACACAACACCCATCATGTGTAAATACTCAAGTGCAAGGAGCACCTCCGAAGCATAAAATCTGTAAACGCAGAAAGAATTAGTGAAAAACAATGCCTAATTTTGTGATCAAAATACTAAAGATAGCTTGGAACAAGCATAGAGAATTGGCATGAGTTGAGCTGATAACTAAAAGGCTTAAAATTATTCCATTAATAGAAATGACAGTTTTTCTTTGCAAATCCAAAAGACCATATAACTAAATACTCTAGCTGTCTAGCAAGAAGTTATCTGGAAGAATTAATTTGAATCTTAATGATATTTAAGGAGTTTCCATTCGAATGCTCCAGCAACTGGCCATTCACAGGATGATGCCTATCTGTATCTTCTAAATCAATGAATGCAAACATTACAAATGAACTTACGACAGATCAGCCGGCAGTTATTATGACAAGTACAAAACTGAATTTATTTTTGCACATAATGTATAGCCTTTACTTCCCTTCATATGCATTAATTAAGCTTAAAATTATTCAACCTCAATAGTTCCCAGCAACGAACAAAAAACTAGTAACTTCTTTTAGGCCCCACAAGCTTGCAACTTGCAGCACAATGAAATAGTCAAAAGAAGCAAACAAATCTCTATTTCATTAGTTACCACCTCTACTACAGGCACTTCCTCTAGTCAGCAGCTCAAAAAGCAATCAAAACAAAAATTTATAAACATTGCATTAACAAAACCGCATTAACAGAAAAACATACTAATCGCATAGTTAGGCACTAACCTTGCAGCCTGCTCAGTGAAATGCTTGCCAGGCTGCCGTTGCCGTAGTGTGTGAAGATCACCACCACTGCAAAACTCCATTAACAAGCAGGAAAACTTCTCAGTCTCAAAATGAGAATAAAGGGTTGGCAAAAATGGATGGTCCAACAGACCCAAAATCTCCCTTTCAGTTTGAGCTCTCAACAATTTTTTTCTCCCTGCTAACATTCCTTTATCCATTACTTTCATTGCAAACAAACAACCCATCCCTCTTAACTCAGCTAAATACACGCTCCCTATATCACCACATCCAAGTTTCTTCAGTAGTCTAAAATGACCTAACCCCAACCCCAACTCACCATCTTTATTACTACCTTTAACATATTGAATTGCATCCCATCTAATATCATTTCCTTTATGGGGTTTTGAAGGGCAAAAACTTCTAAAACTAGGTTCATTTGGATCTAGAGTGCTAGTGCTCTTTTCACTCTCTTTAGCTTCACTAGCAGCATTACTAGCATTACTTATATTGCTACTAACACTATTATCAGACCCAGAAATGGTGCTGCTGCATAAACTGATACAAACACTGTTAGTAAAGCTAAGATCTTGAAAGCTACTGGTAAGAGATTCAGTGTCTCCATTATCAATCTTTTTATTCATGTTTAAAAGGGAATGTAGAAAAAATGTTTGATGAAATGTGTGAGAGAGAGGAAGAAAAAAAAATAAAAGAAGGAAAGGGTTAAAAATGGAGGAAGTGAGTGACAGTCAAATCGGTGAAGTGGTGTTTGTAGCGACCGAGGTGGTCAAAGAGAGGGAGAGTAAGAAGCGGGCTTCACATAACAGAGAGAGAATTGTTAAAAACGGCTTTCAAATTTGAATATGTGATGAGAGACCCAATGAGTGTGAAATTTTGGGTTTTGAGTCTGTTGTGTGTTTATTTTTTTTGCCTGTCAGCTGTAACATTTCTTTGGTTACAGAAGGAGAAACAGACAGAAAGTTTCAGTTCACGAGGAAGACAAAAGCCTTTCAGATTTTCTAAAACAAAACAACATTTATAAAAGAATAAATAAATACCTAATCCTCAGCCTTAAAGCCTATACCGTTAGTTTAGTTCTGGGCAAAACCCATTAGTCCCTTTTGATTTTTTTTTAATTTTAATTTTAATTTTAATTTTATTGAACTTTTAATTATAATTAAGGATTTAATAGTTGTTAGAGTAAAATAAAAATTAAAATATGTAACAATAATAAAATAAAAATTAAAAAATTAAAAAAATTAAATATGTTTTTGGCCTTTAGTATAGAGGCAGATGATTGTTCCGTCAGATTCATCATCCATGCATATTTGTAACGCCAATGTAGTTTTGGTTGGTGTCAAATATAAATCAAGCACATCGACTATCAAAGATTAAAAGGCTCTCTTTGGATTCGGAAGTTTCAATTTATAAAATTTAAAAGAATTATAAACTCTTAAAAGTTTAAAATTATTATTTTTAATTATTGATGAATAATTTTAATATTTATATTTTAAAATTACTTTTATCAATTCATGAGTTTTATATTCAATTCAAATAAATTTATTAATCGAACTACTTATAGATTTAAAGTTCACAGATTTTGATTAAATTTATAAACTTTAAAATTTTGAAATCAAAATGATACTAAATTGAAATTCGATTCTTTGAATCAATATATAAAGACCTTCATTTTCAAGAAATTAAAGAATATAAATTGAGTTATATTAATTTGTAAGTCACTTAAATCTAAATCTGAAATTGAGATTAATTTGATTTTAATTAAATAATTAATTAAATAAATTCACAAGTTGAATTTGATCACAATAATTTAGAATTAAGTGAATTCAATTAATTTTATAATTTTACTAATTTTATTCTTTCTATAATATTATATTTGAACTTATAATTTCATATATATTAGAAAAGATGAATTTAAATGAACCTAAAAAGCAGCTATTGAAGTTTATTTCTCTTTACAAGTGTTTAGGTTGGAAGGTGACAAGTCCAAATTATATATAGATGTTTAGGATATTTTGAAGCTTTAATGATATGATTTATATATATAATATGGTGAAAATATGTACTTTTAACTTACTTAAATTTAATAATCTATTTTTAGGTAATATTAGCAAAGAGAGAAAAATATTGAGCTAAATACTCAAGAAAAAAAAGTATAATTAGATATGTTTATGTCAATGCTCAAGATTAAGACGTATGGACCGGCTATTTAGTGTGCTAGCCGAATTATACAAGGCCTAAGAGGAGCATTTTAGTCATTTTGTACTATTATTAGTATTTATATTAAGAGTTATTTATGGGATAGTATTTTGTAGAAATAAAGATACTTATAGCCTTATCCATTATATAGACTTATATTGAGTATACATCTCTAGTGAGACTTGTTTAGAGAAAAATTCTTCTTTATACATATCTCTACAAATCTGATTCTTGAAGAGGTTGAGAGTTTTTTCTTATCCGCTCTCTGCATCTGTCTACCATTATTCTCTCTACAATTGTCTACAGTGATCTAAATAGTTTTTTATGAAGTGGAGAGTGAGGATCAATCATCTTCCTACTTCAATAAATTCTAGATTTAGAGGGAGCTTTTACTTTATTGTTTTATGTCTTTCTATTTAATATTATGATCATTGGGTTAAATATATTACGCTAGTTTTTATAAGTATTTGGCATAGTCTTGTTACTTTTGTATGAACCTTGTTATTTATTTATTTGATGAATGATTTCTTTACCTTCATCTTTATTAGTTTCAGTTAATTATTAGTTAACCATCATGTTAATTTAGCAATAGTAATTGTTATGAACATATTTAGGTTGAATGTATTAGAGACACCAACTTTGCTTCAATCTATGTAGGTATAAGAAATTTTAATTGCATCATTAGTTTGATTGATTAAAGGAAAAGACATATCCACATCTTATTCATTAGATCTAGGCTTAAAGTAAAACAATGAGATTGCTAAGTAAATGGTTAGGCTAAATCCTGTCTTTAGCATATAGTTTTAAATCATAAGCATTTGCATTTGCATTGCATATTTATTTATTATTTGGTTACTTTACTTTATAAATATTATTCTCTCAAAATACTGATTTAGAGTATTTAGATTTATTTTTATTGTTTTGTATTGATAATTAGTCTTTATAATAAGTGGCTTCATAGTTCCTTAAGAAATCGATCTCATGGTGAATTTATCGCTTTACTATAAGAACGGTTCGTACACTTTCGAGTACTAACTTAGACACATCAAGTTTTTGATACCGTTGCAGGAGAACTATGTCCAAAATTTATTATATTGATTGTCAAATGTATCTTGTGTTTATTTGTTATTTTATTTTATTTTTAAATTTTATTTCTGAGTTTTTAAATTTGAAATTTTCTTTTGTTTTGTATGCGTAGAAGGAAAACTAAATCAAGTGATTCATCAACTCAAAAGATTGAAGAGAAATTAAAAAAAGATATTGAAATCATGGCAAACCCACCAAGAGAAGTAGGAACAAAAAGGCGAATGACTATAAAGGATTATGTTCGGCCTATACTTGGTAAAACTACTTCATGTATAGTTCTAGGTGATACATTTAAGAATTATGAACTTAACAACATTCATTTTAATATGCTTCCTTCATTTTATGATATGTATAGTGAGGATGCATTAACATTTATTAGAGAATTTTATGCTATAGCTTATACTTTCTCATTATCTGGACTTAATAAGGATCAATTAAGAATGAGGTGTTTCATTTATTCATTGAAATAAAAAGCAAAGGCTTGGTTAATGACTTTGCCTCCTAATTCTTTAAGAAAAACTTAAGATAAAGTTTATCAAGAATTTATTAGTAGGTTTTACTCACATCAAAATACTAAAGAATTAAAAGCTGAAATTTGTAATTTTTATAAAAAAGATACTGAATATTTTCATGAAACATGAGATTGCTTCAAATAACTTTTATTGCAATGGACACACCATGGATACCTACTTCCAATAATCAACCAATTATTTTATGATGGATTGACACAATAATATCAATGTATGGTTGATAAAGCAGCTAGAAATGCTATGTTAGAAAGAACAAATGATGAAGTTTATGACATCTTTGAGATGTTAGGAGCCAATTCTCAACAAAAGAGTGTGAGGATACAAAGAATAAGAGTGAATGAAGTAGTACCTAGTAGTGAGATGATCATGCAATTGGCTAAATTGACTAAGCAGTTAAGATGCCTGCTTCAACAAAACACTCACCAAAAAATAAAGTATGTGGTATTTGTGGTATTTATGGTCATTGTGTTAATGTTTGTTCATCTTTTGATAATTACAGAAGATATATATATGACCAAATAAATTTAATGAATTCTTACCAACTAATTTATCCTATCAGAAGCTTAGAACCAACACTCGCACAGAATAAGTCTGTTTGAATCCACTAAGCAGGCACAAAAATGAGCTCTTAAGTCTTAATAGCCTAGAAAAAAAAAATCCTATTTCACTCGTAATAACTTGAAATATACACAAAATTTAAAAAAGAGAAAATAAAAGAAAACATCACAACTAGTTAAAGCCTAAATCATACACGAAAAATATTTTTTATATTTTTATATGTTGTCAGTCAAAGCCAAAGAAAGAATGAAACTAAATTAAATTCAAGAAAATACTAAGTCATTTTTTAAAATTTTACAGTGTCAAATCTAAAAAGAATAACATAATGAAACCATTTAGATATATATTAATTATTGGTCATTACTCAAGTGATTTGATTTTTTTAATTTATTATTTTCTTATAACTTTTATATTAAATATAAACTTACAATATTATTTTTTTAATAAATCTAAATATCTTATTAGTCCTTTTTATAGAAGAATATTTTGAGAACACTCCACAAATAAAAAAATAGTTTTTCTAATTTTTCAAATATATAAAAAATTGAATTACTTTTTTAAAAAATATTTTCTATTAACGTGCTATTTTATAAATAAATAAATAATTCTACATAAACATGATATATACATCACAGCACACAACAAATAGAAAAATGACATATTTATATAAATATTTTTATATTTTGATATAAGAGATTGATGCATATTTTATTATTTAAGACTAATGAATATATATCACTCATTTATGAGCTTGATTCACAGACTGGGACAAACATTAATGCAAAAAATTTCCAATAAATAACAAAATTAATGAAGGTATATTATAGATTTTCACTTTTTTCACTTAAAAGTCATTTATTTATTTATTTAGACATTAAAATATTTTGTATTTAAATCTTTTTAACACTTCAGCATCTAATCTAACTACAACTCATATATAGTTGTATTTATATTTATATATATGTATAGTATATATGAATTTTCTGCACTCACTGCTGCAGCACTGGAAGCAACTTATTGAGGAGTAGCAACTATATATGTTTTTATTATCATATAATGATGAAGATACATCTTTCAAAGTTCTGCAAATATACACTTTATTTATTAAATCACAGAGTATTTTTCTATTGAGTCCTGAGAAAGACATAATAAAAGATGTTGGTATTCGGAAATTGAAGGTTAGAAATAGATAGCCTATGTTATATGTGTTGAACAGCCGTTAAACAGTGATAAGGTAGTCTGCGACAGCAATAGCCAGCATTCCAAGGCTTATTCATCAGGACTGGCAGGTGTCAATTGAGAGTCCAAATGAACTTTTATGGCTGCTGCTGGATTTCCTATTCAACTTATTGTGAAATAGTAAATTATATAAAATCTTACAATAGTCTTTTTTGCACAAGTGTGAGTCAACCTTAATTAGTACTATGCATGTATAGTAATTAAGGTAATAATACAGTTGATCTACTAAATAATAGTTAATTTTTCAAACAAACGTTCAGTGGTATCTGTTTCTTTTAAATTTTGTTGTCATTGTTCATACCTCTCTTAAGCCATTTGATTAGTCACCAGATGATGAGTGGGTCTGTAACCTAATTGTAATGCTGTACAGATGGAGATTAGTTATAATTTCCCCTCTCCTAAAGCAAAGCATGATGTCTAAACTTCAAAATATTTTAATTATAATTGTCACCTAATGCTGCTGCTTGGTTTACTTTTAAGGAAGGATAACATTAGAAAAGAAATAATCTAGGATTTGTCTTTTTCAAACCTTAAAGTGCAATGGAAGATGATGATGGAGTAGCCCTTTTCAATCTCTCTATATATATTTCACCTATATATACAGTTTCTGCACATTTTTTTCTTTTCACCAGATCTCATTCAAGAATATCAACATGAAGTTGCTGCAGATTATTGCTGCTTTCTTTCTCTCCTTCATTTTACATTCTTTGTTATCCGGTAATTTCACGACATTGGCATTGTGTATATGACATATGAAGTTTAACTGTATCTTTTTCCTTTTTTAATTTCTTTTTACATATATGATGAGGATATAGACTAATTTAATTTGATTATAAACAATAATCCAGGGCCTGCATTAGCACATCAAATAACATTTTATGTGCACAACAAATGCCCCTTTCCCATATGGCCAGCAACAGCCTCCAACACAGGCCATCCCATTATTGCCGGTGGAGGATTCTACCTGCCATCAGGCCAAACTCAACGCATAGATGCACCATGGGATTGGAATGGTCGAATCTGGGCTCGAACCGGCTGTAATTTCAATTCTAATTGGCAATCTGCATGTGAAACAGGCGATTGTGATGGACGACTAGCATGTAATGGGCTAATAGGCACACCCCCAGCCACATTAGTTCAAGTGTCTCTCCAAGCAGACAAAACCAAGCCAAATTTCTACGATGTAAGCTTAGTTGATGGATACAATCTTCCAGTTTTAGTCACGAATTAAATAAGCAACTATCCCCGAAATGCACTATCGGTGGATGCTCGAAAAGCTTGATAAGATCATGCCCTCATGAGCTACAAGTCGTTAACAATAATGGGGAAGTTGTGGCCTGCAAAAGTGCTTGCTTGGCTTTCAATCTCGACACATTCTGTTGCAGGAATGACCATGGAAGCCCTGATAAATGTAAACCAAATGTTTACTCAAACATATTCAAGGATGCTTGTCCTAATTACTATAGCTATGCTTTTGATTCCCCACCTCCTTTGGTTAATTGTGCATCTAAGGAGTATGTTATCACCTTTTGTCCTTCATCATGGGGTGTTGATGATGAGCATGAGTCTCTATAGATTCTTTTACTTGTTTATATATGCTTAATGTGTATCAGCTTCAACTAATAAATATGCTAATTTGATTGTAATATATACCTTTTATTTTTATTTCTATTTTCAATTAATTGTGTAAATAATTAGTATCTATTTTTTTAATTATTTTATTTCACTATAAATAATGATAAACTCTTATTAATATTAAAAAAAAAATAGAACTAGAAACTGAATCGTAAAATTTCAGATTTTAAAAATCAAACTGCTCTTTTATTAAGCATTATCCTTTTTTTTGCACGATATTTATTTATTTTTCTTGCATTTGGCAACAATTTAATACGGGTAAATTAGATTAAAAAAATAATTTATTGACTTAAACTGCTCCTTCTTAACAACCTAAGATAATAGGGTTACAAATATTAAAATGTAAAGAAAGCTCCACAATTTTAATAATTCTTTTATTTATGACAATAACGTTTTATTTTAACAAAAATCATAAAACATATAAAATTATCACAGCGAGAATGAATTAAATTAGATCGAAAATGGAGATGATATATTGGCCATTGATAGGGTCATAAGATGGGCCTGTATTGATACAAACGGCCCATTAGATGTACAAGCCCCTTCACGGCGCCGCTATTGTAAGAGATAAAAGCCACGCGCTATTTAGGGTTTTCGAGTCATTCCCTCTGTATAAATAAGCGGCGGACGCCTCAAATCAGCACCCGAGCAGCCCAGCCGTCGTTTCATGAGTAGGGTTATTGTCAAAGGCGTATGTTTCTCTTCTGCATCATTTCTCTTTCTGTTTATTATTTTTCTATTCGGCTTTTCTAACACAACTCAAGTGATGAGAAAATACTGCAACAATATGATGGACTAGTTCCATGATTCATGGTATTTAAGTCTCTGATGATTTCTTTTTCCTAATTCCAATTTCTTATAGATCTATTTTCTTTCTTTTTAAAAGTTTCGTTTTCGTTTGATCTTGATTAATCGGAGATGGAAAAAAAGAGATATGATGAGTGAAATTAATTGGTCCGTGTTTCTGATTTCACCATGACTGATTACCTAATTTTAGCACACTCTGATCTCTCTTTATTCGAATTATTTCTGTAATGGTTAGTTAGGTTTATAAGACTTTTTATATGTTTTTTCATTGAGGAAATTAATGAGTTCTGTGATTATATGCCCTAAATTAGGGCGATATACGCTATTCTGATTGATTTACATGAACAGAAATCTATTGAAAATATGAGAGCTCATTGATTGTTTTCATTTCTCCTTTTAAATTAAACATAAAACTGTAACTTCTGCGGTGATGAATTTATGAAAACCAATTCACATGTCAGACTTCAGAGATTCTTCAATCAATGAGAAGAAATTTCATACTTCTGAGCAGAAGTTGACAAAATTTCAATTTGAATACAAAGAATCTTTAAGTTCTGTCCAAACTCTATTTTCTGTCGGGAGCTTACTTGAGATTATTTCCTCGGTCGTTGCCAATTGATTCCGAGCCTTGAGGGACCCTAATTTTTTGTTCTCAACACTGAAGTAATTATGGGCCATATTGGTATTGCACTCTTGATCAGATTTAGAAAATGGAATGTATTATACTTCCTTTAAAACCCAGTATACATTGTTTGCCAGATACTATATGAATCTACCTTGTATACTAAGTTTTGATGGTGGAGAAAAGGCCTAATTTTTGAACTCCTCTATAAAGAATCCTTGAGTAATTAATTTAACATTCTTAAGAAGCTTATCTAGCTTTTGCAGGCTAAGTAGCCACCATAGTAATATATTAGAATTTAACTGTTACTTGATATATTGTAGGGATTCCCAACCAATCCCATAAACAAATCGAATCAATCTAACAGGATTACCTGTCAAAATTCTATTTTTTGTTGGGAGCTTATTTGAGATTGTTTGCGCAACCGTTGCCAATTGATTCCGAGCGACACTGGTTGATGGACTCGTAATCAAATGTATAAAGGGAAAATAGTGTGCTGCCTTTAAAATCCAATGTACAAGAGAAATTCCCAAGTCAAGCAACCGTGAAACCTGTCATATGTTGCCAGTTGCCGGATATAATCTTTCCAGTTCAAGGAGGAATCGTTTACTGCTCTTGGAAAATATTGTTTTTAAATTTTTGACAGCCTAGTTACCCTGGGCTTTTGAATCTCTGAGTAATTACTTGACATTCTTAAGAAGCTTATAAAGCTTTGACTTCTTTATTGCTATATGAACTCTCTTGCAGATCGAAATGAAAGTTACGTGCTTGCAAAGGAAGTTAATTGCTTGAAAGTTCATTTAGTTTTGCCCCTCTATATTTTCAGTACACTTCTATGAAACAGCCAGAGCAGAGTCCAAAGGTTCAAGTATGTTCCAAAACCTGGTCTACAAATGAAGCTATCTGAAGTGTTCTTGAGTGGGTTGTTAGAAAAACTTTTGGCAGTGCGCAAGTTAAAAATTGAGAAGAATACTATGGATGGAGAAGTGATAGGCTGGATTAATGGATGTAATCTTAACGATCCTGGTTCTAGTCGATTATTTGTCACCTAGTGTAATAGGTAGGTCGGAAGTAATTTCATTTTCCGGTTGGATCGAGCTTCAGTAATTCATGGTAGCCTGATTTGGTTACCATAGATTTTTAACCCTCAATCTCGATTCTGGTGTTAGACTTGCTAGGAGACTTTTGCGATTTGAGACAAAGTGGATGTATCGAAGGTGTCTGCCATAGAAAGTTAGATAATTGCAGAAGGCTATCATTGCTAGGGATAAAATAGTATTTTAAATCATGCTTGGACTATTAGATCTCTGATGGCCAGAATTGATGCTTTCCACTAAAGTAGTATGTCTCATAAGGGTATAGCCGAGGAAGTAACCTTGCTCCCGAGTGTAAATAGAGTAGAAAAGGCATGGGAATTAGATTACCGGACTTAAGAATGATTAAGAAATTGGGTTGTCCAGATTTAAGAGATTTCTCAATTAATTGTCTGGTATTCTTCATAGACTTTCTTGCATCATAAGGAACTTCTCTATTATATTGTTCATAGTATCATTGATGATATTAATTTGATTTTTTCATGTTGTGTTTCTAATAATGAAATTAAATTTGTTGCTTATAGCATGGGAACTTTCAAAGCCCTAAGCCCTTATAGGTTATAGGGCTTTTTCTATCAAAACAAAGCGGAGTTGATTAAAGAGAATCTTCATAATGTTGTAGGAAATATATTTGGTTTGACTGATTAATACAGTTACCAGCCGCCGATGGTTGATAAATAAACTGTTTGTTAAAATTTATTAGCAGTTGCTGTTAGTATGTTAAACGATTATTTAAGATATAATTTATCGTTAAATATATTTTATTATTTTATATTATATTTAATTATACAAATTAATAAAAATAATTAAAAATATTATAGTTATTTTCTTTAGCTCAACGGTATTTATTATTAAAAATTATTTTAAAAATAGAAATTTAAATTTAAATTCTATTAATAAAAATTCTATTTTCAAATACTATAATTATAAATATAATTATTTAACTATTAAAAATAATTTTAAAATAATAATGATTTATTATAAAATATAAAAATATAAGAGATCAACTTATAGTAAATTATTATTAATAAGTTCTAATAAAAATAATAGTGTTCAAATAAATGAAAAAATTCAAATCAGTTATCGGTTGATAAGAAAAAGTTTTGATAATATAATCAGCTATTGACTTTTACTAAATCAGCTATTATTTTTTAAATTTTTATTGAACGTAATACTTGCATCAAATCTCTGAACCAAATACTGATAGTCTGTTTTTGCAAATACGTTTCATGCCTAAATAGTGGAACAAAATCTGCACAGTGGGTAGGGTCTTTTTGGAATTAGTTATTTCTATAATAGGCTTTCGTGGAAAGGTTATTCAATAGATTATGCAACGTATTAGTTCAATTTATACCAAGTGATCCACTCTCAACCTATTTGTTTTTATTTGCTCCTAATGTGTTATCTTTCTTCTTTCAGGCAACTTTGATGAAGGGGTCTTTGAGGGGTTTGCAGATTAATAATAGGTGCCCTCCTCTATCCAATCATTTATTGGCTAATAATACCTTTTAATGGATGTGGCTTTATCAAGGAAGCTCTCAAAATGAAATCTATTCTTGATATGTATGCCAAGTCTAATGGGCAAGAAGCCAATTCTGTAAGTCTGTTTTTTTAGCATAAGAGTTGCTGAGGATGATTGGCATGGTATTCTTCGGAACTGGAAATGAAAGAGATGGATCAATCTGAGTGGTAACTTGATTTGCCTTTCATTTGGGGGAACTCTAAAGTTTCAGCCCTTAATTTATTGGCCCTTTTAGGGGCTGTTTTTTTTGGAATGAAGTTTAATGATTCCAAGAAAAAGAAAAAAGGATAATTAGAAAGCTTTCAGACCAGACCAACCCGATTAGCAGACGACAAAATATTATTGGATATTTTTAGATTAAATATAATAGTCTTTAGAAATAGTAATTCTAGTTAAATTAAACTTTTTGAAAAAAAAAAAATTTAATTTTATATACAGTATTTTCATGTAAAACAAACAAAAGTCTTCAATCAAATATATGTTTTACGCCACTATGCAGTGGCCAATAGGAATCAATTACTTAAAAACTGTTAAATTTAGGTTCGGTGAAATACTTTCTATTAAATTGATCACACTGTAATTATAAAATTATTAAAAGAACACGTAAAAGTGAGGTGATTTAAAATTTACATGAAATAAGTAGAAGAGTTCAATATTTGGTGTTATCATTAGTTTGACAAAACTTTTTTTAAGAATATGGTCTTATAATTAGCTTGACAAAACCTTTTGTAAGAATAAGTACAAAAAGTACGGTGATTTTATTTATTTATAATTTTAATTAATGTAATTTTTTAAAGAAAGTGGTTATAAATTGTGATAAAATAATATATTCCATCGTTAAAAAATATTAAATTGTAATTATTTAGTCATAAAATTGATTCAACAGTCGAACAATGATATTTTGAAGATTAAGCTCCTAATTTATATTATCAAACATGAAAAATATAATAATAATAGCTGATTAGAACAAATATGGTTAAATTTTGATCAATTGATACATTTTAAGGATATAGTATTTTTATCATAATTCTTTAATTACATATTGGTCTCATATGAAAAAATCAATTACTAAAAATTATAAAAAATTCAATCGTAGTACGACATTGCAATAATATATAACGTAACAAGTAAATACATGTTGACCCTACGTGATGTCCGCTTTGCCTCTTTTGGAACATATACCTTACAGATGCATGCTGATGATTTTTTTTTTTTTTGTTTTTTTTTAAATTACAAGTAAAAAAAAGAGAAATTCAAATTATATATATATATATATATATATATATAAGAAGTACAAATATTAAATTGAGGTGTCCATTTTTTGATAATTCTCAACCGCTTATCTTATATTTTTATGCTTTTAGTAGGCTTATTATTTCCATCAATTGCGATGGCTTTTTTAGCTCTTTATGTTAAAAGAAATAAGATTTTTTAGATCTAATTAGGTTTAAGAGTAGATTTTATTTTTTTAAGATTTAGACTTAAATCATAATTTAGTACAGATATAATATAGATATTTCTTTAATTTAGTATAATATGATATAACATATGGACAACTCTTTTTAAACTTAAGTAAAAATGAAAGAAATTTTTATGCAAGTGTAAATATGATATATATAAATAAATTGACTATTTGAAAATAAATCAAAACTACGGCGGATGCCTGGAAGAAATACAAAGCAAATGATATTTTTGTATATGTATAGATATGAGATCCTATAGGGGACTGAGCTCTTTTTTTTTTTTTTTAATCAAAGCTGATATTTTTATATATAATCTAAACCCTTTACATAATTTGATTCTATGTAATTATAGCTTTTGTATTTATTTTTGTTTAAATGTAAAATATGATTTCACAACATAAGATTATAATTATTTTGTTTCTTCAAACAATTCTTCAAAATAAATATTTTATATTTGAAAAATAAGATTTAGACAATAAAAAATAATAGTAAAAGAGCCTTAAGATGTAGTTGTGAAATTATAGGAATTGTGAGAATATAGTGGTCAGTAGGATTGAGCACGGATTTTGAATATCTCAAACCCTTGAACTAAGCCTACAAAAACTGAACTGAACACTTCCACTCTAAATTGAATTATACCAAATTTAAATTACTATTTTAGTTGCATTTTAGAATTTTGTCAATATTTAAACAAATTTTTCAAGTAAATCGAACTAAAATGAAACCGAACTGAAGAAAAAAAATAGTATATATGTATAAAATTAATTAATTATGCACACACAAATAATGTCAATTTTATTAAATTAAGAAGTTTTAATATAATATTATATTAATCAAATTGATAAATATAGTCATTCAATCATACTCTTATGAATATTTTACTTGCAAAATAAATTAGTGTAAAATACATGATTTGGAATATTTTTTTCAAAGTTATGTATTTCATTCCGGCTGTCATTTCAATTTGTCATTGGAACAAAATATTTTGATATCAGAGCATTTCGGCGTCTCATTTTAGATTACATATATAATTTAATTTTAAATTATTAAAATACAACACTATAAAATTATTACCATAATCTAATTAAATAACATATTGAAAAGCAACAAGTACATAAGTTTTAAGTTGTTATTATTAAATAATATAGAGTAGATTATAAAAATTATAAATTAATGAAAATAAAATATGGTTAAATTATAGAGCGAATGCTAAAGTGATAGATAAAGATAAAAAGATGATTATTTAAAGTTTTAAATTTCAATTCGTTTTTATTGATAGAGAGAAAAAATATTTTATTGTGTTAGAGTTAAATATTAACAAACTATTTAACTCAATTTAATAATATATTTTTTTATATAAAATTGCTTCATTTCAATCTATCTCCTTAATCTAGGCCAGAATGACAATTTAGGTTCAATCTCGGCCGAGATTTTGATCGATATGGAACAAAAGATATTCTATTTATTTCACGTCATTTTAAAATTATAAATTTAATTCCGTTAAATTTGAATTATTATGAACCAATCTAAAATTCTGAAATTATAGAGGTACTAATATGTATTTTGACTTGAATTTTAAAAGTTGTAAATTTTCAAAATTTGATTTGAGATTTCAATGATAATATTGTTTTTCTAAAATTTCCGACTAAACAGATTGACCCGTGAGTAGTGACCTTGGTAGGACAAGATCTAATGTCTCTTATTGGTTGAGAGTTGAAGCTTCCTTTGACAAGGTTGAAAAGTCATCGATTTGCTCCTACTGACTCCCACTAAACCAAATACTTGGGTCATGAAATGTATATCCTTGCGTTAAGCTCTCCTTGATGACGTTCACCAACAGGACGTCATACAGAAAATTAAAATTATATTTAAAGTTACCAATTAAATTTTACACTTAAAATAAAATACATATTCTTCTGTCCCAAGATGCTACTGTATTTTCTAAATACACGCGAATTAAAGGATAACCTTTTAATAAATATTATTAATGATTATCATTATTTTTTCAAAAAAATCCTTCTTATCTTTTTTATAATTATTATAATTTCAAAGTATTAATATGAAATTAATTGCAATGTGATAAAATATATGTCAATTAATAAAATATATTTTTAATTTACGAAAAATATAAAGATATTTATCATTTTTCGTAATTCAGCAATAAATTTTACGGTTATGAAAAAATTTAATATTCTTTGTAAATTTACTAACTTTTTTATAAATCATTAAATTTCGTAAGATGTTATCATTTTTTTGCAACTAGTTTCACTTACAATATATGGAGATGATTGTCATTTTTTAAAATTTAATAATATATTTTGCGATTACAAAAATTTTAATATTTTTTATAAATTTACCTGACGTAGTTCATCGGTTTAACACTTCAAAGAGTCAATCAAGATGAAAGAAATTGAACTATAACTTAAAATGGATTAAAAAAATTATATTTTTTGAAACCAAAAAAAATATTAAATAGGAAAAAAGTTTTAATTAAAATACATTTTTTATCAAACAATGTGTTAGTTTAATTAAATTTAAAAAATAACTTAATTACTATATTGTACCAAATCATTAAATGCGTACACAGTATAAAAGAAATTGACTAAAGAAAATTCGCATATATTAAAACTTAGAAAAAAATTTAACCAAATTGATAGATGATTGACACATATTCACTACTTTAATCAAACTGATAGATAATTGACACATATTCACTGGTTTTAAATGAAAGAGTAAATATCAATTATTTAATACTAAAATATAAATTATTTATATATGTATCACTCTTTCATTAATTATGGTGTATGAATTAAAAGCCGCTAAAAATTTGATAAAGTTAGATGGCTTGACGACCAAGCCAAAGACTTGCTCTACGGTCTATTTATTATTTCAGTATATATATATGTATGCATGAATGTCTCTTCAATTTATATCTTAATAATTACCATTCTCTTCTCCAATCCACTATCCAAGAATGAGTATAGTAGAAATGTGGACTAACCTAGGCTCAGCAATTGCTGGCATAATGTTTGCTTGGGCTATGTTTCAACAGTACTTCCCTTACCAATTTCGGGGCTATCTCGACAGATATACCCGGAAATTGGTAGCTTATGTCTACCCTTACCTTCAAATTACCTTCCATGAATACACCGGGGAACGGCTCAAGCGTAGCGAGCTCTATGCCAACATTCAGAACTACCTCAGCGCCACCTCATCCACTACGGCCAAGAGGCTTAAGGCTGATGTTGTTAAAGACGGCCAGTCTCTTATTCTTAGCATGGACGACCATGAAGAGATTACTGATGAATATAATGGGATTAAGGTCTGGTGGGCTTCCAGCAAAACTACTCCAAAATCACAGACCATCTCGTGGTATCCTGAAGCAGAGGAGAGGAGATATTTCAAGCTTACAGTTCATAGACGTCACAGAGATATAATCACGACGTCTTATATTGATCATGTTTTGAAAGAAGGCAAGACAATTTCGATCAGGAACCGTCAGAGAAAGCTTTACACCAACAATCCTAGCCAGAATTGGTATGGGTGGAAAGCTAGCAAGTGGAGCCATGTGGTGTTTGAGCATCCTGCTACTTTTGACACTTTGGGAATGGCAACTAAGAAGAAGCAGGAGATCAAGAATGATCTTATCAAGTTCAGTAAAGGGAAAGAGTACTATGCCAAGATTGGCAAGGCTTGGAAGCGCGGATATCTTCTTTATGGTCCTCCAGGAACTGGCAAATCAACTATGATTGCTGCCATGGCTAACTTCTTGAATTACGATGTTTATGATCTTGAGTTGACTACAGTGAAGGACAACAGCGAGCTAAGGAAGCTGTTGATCGAGACGACGAGCAAGTCTATCATTGTGATTGAGGATATTGA
Organism: Ricinus communis; assembly: GCF_019578655.1. Taxonomy (NCBI): domain Eukaryota; kingdom Viridiplantae; phylum Streptophyta; class Magnoliopsida; order Malpighiales; family Euphorbiaceae; genus Ricinus; species Ricinus communis. Next base: position 29,715,516 of record NC_063260.1, on the reverse strand, counting down.
TTGCTCACTCGATCTGACTGGTCAGCGAAAGCCCAAGAAGGAGAAAGACGACGACGATGACGACAACGACGATGAGAAGAAGAAAGATCCAGTCTCCAAGAAGAAAAAGAAAGATGAAGATGAGAGCAATAAAGGAAGCAAGGTGACCTTGTCGGGGCTATTGAATTTTATTGATGGAATTTGGTCAGCTTGTGGGGGAGAAAGGATCATTGTGTTCACTACTAATTATGTTGAGAAACTTGATCCTGCACTGATCAGAAGGGGAAGGATGGACAAGCACATAGAGATGTCTTACTGCTGCTTTGAAGCATTCAAGGTTCTGGCTAAGAATTATTTGGACGTTGAATCCCATGAGTTGTATGGTAAGATTAGCAAGTTGTTGGAGGAAACCAACATGACACCAGCTGATGTTGCAGAGAATTTGATGCCTAAATCAGATGAAGAAGATGAGGACACTTGTCTCAAGAATTTGATTGCTGCTCTTGAGGAAACGAAGGAAGAGGAAGCAAGAAAGAAGGCTGAAGAAGCAAAGTTAAAGGCAGAGCAAGAAGCCAAAGAGAAAGAGAAAGCTAGTAAAGAAGATGAAAAGGGGAATGTAAAATCAGATAAGGAAATCAAAGAGAATGGTATCACCTCAAATGGGGAGAAACAGATTGCCCCTTGAAGACAAACTAAACTGTGTGGTGGCTTAACTATGCCAATGAGAAATTGGCTCTTCTTAGGGTTCCTGATTTTTAGAATAAAACTTGTTAGTGATCACAAGTTAAGTTGTTAATTAGGTATTGTGTAATCTAAAGCTACTTAATTGTATCAGTTTCTTCAATATATTATTTTCCCTGTCTAATTAATCAAAATTTCACCGATTAAATTGCTTTTTTTTTTTTCCTTTTTTTACCTCATTTGATTGGATGTACGGAAACATACACTGAAGAAGAACTTGGCCAATCTGTTCTTTGATAAAATTTTAAATTCTGGACAACTTTTAAGTTTTAAAACTTATAAATCTCAGGCCCTTTATCTCCTAAGATCTTAAAGTCTAATGTCTTTATTGTTTGAGAATTTAATTATCTAAAATTTTGAAGTAATTGTTTTATCATGAAATTATTTAAATGCTAAGAATTTTGATTCAAATAGAATCTAATCACATGCAAAGTGTTTTGAGTTCAAATAAACTTCTTCATGTTCTTTTTTAAAGAAAAGAAAAATTATTATTTCATTCTTACTCTTATAACTCGACCATTCATTATGGAATCGGTGTATGCTTTTGTTGGGACAGCCTCTTAAAAATATAGAGTTAAGTGTTGAAAATGTAGAAGTATACAAACACACGTAATGATTTTGTTTATAAATATTTTATAAAATATATAGTTTACTATTAACAAAAGCATTTGCTTAGTAAGAAAATCCCCTGTCACCGACTGTTTTATTATTATCTAGTCATTGGTCTTTTTTAATACAAGTAAAAAGAAAGACTTACTAATATGAAAGAGGCGAAGAAGGATTTGGAAACTATCGAGCTGGACACAGAGCTTGAATCTACCAAGAAAAGAAAAGGGGAAGAAACCAAGGAAAAAGAGGCGAGTGAATGAAGGAAAAAAGAAGCAAAGATAAAGACGGAATTCAGAATTCGTTGATCCATTTGCTTTTCTGATGAAACCTAATTATTTCAATAAGATATTTTTCTCAATGAATTTTATGTCTGGTGTGAATTGTCGGATATGATATTTTATTACAAAGTCTCAACCACCCAAAATATAAAATTTTCGCCAATGGGAATCGCGGACAAGAAGCTTGGTCCCCTGATTTCTTATGGCATTTTGTGGTCATTTCGCTTAGTAATAGACCACGACATCAATGTTAAACAATTGTAATTGCAACCCTATCCTATGTCACAGTGACATCTCCTAACTTAGCCGAGAAGATTATCTAACTTTGCCCACTTTTTTGGCTTCTTCTTGAAAGGTACCAATCAATTTTAATATCACATATTGATTTAAGAGAAATTTTCCCCCTTCCCAGGTCGTCGACACCATTAGCACGCCCTTGTGTATTTATCTAATTGAATCACTTACCCTTTCCCTTCACATAACCAAACCCACCAAGATCATCAGCACCAAGTCTCCTGAGAGATTTAGCTACGAGGAATAGTCAATACATTCCGAAAATGATTCATTTGAAGCAAGGCGATATGCTTGCTCAAGTTGGATCAGTGATTGCTAGTTTAATGTTTGTTTGGGCTATGTTCAAGCAATACTTCCCTTATGAACTGCGAGATCGTCTTGAAAAATACACTCAAAGAGCCTTCACTTTTGTTTACCCTTATATTCAAATTACATTTCATGAATTCACAGGAGAACGTCTGATGCGCAGCGAAGCCTACTCCGCCATTGAAACTTACCTTAGCTCCAGCTCATCTACGCAAGCGAAGCGGCTCAAAGCGGAAGTGGTGAAGAACAACCAGTCACTTGTTCTTAGCATGGATGATCATGAAGAAGTTGCTGATGAATTCGAAGGTGTGAAGCTATGGTGGGCTTCAGGAAAGAATGTTTTCAAGTCGCAAACATTATCCTTTTATCAGGTGACTGATGAGAAAAGGTACTACAAGCTCAGATTTCATAAGAAACATAGAGATGTCGTAATTGGACCATACCTAAATCATGTCCTGAGAGAAGGGAAGGCAATTAAGGTGAGAAATCGACAGCGAAAGCTTTATACTAACAATGGATCGTATTGGAGCCATGTAGTGTTCGAGCACCCGGCTACTTTCAAGACACTAGCAATGGAAGCAGAGAAAAAGAAGGAAATTATGGATGATTTGATTACGTTCAGTCAAGCAGAAGAATTCTATGCAAGAATTGGAAGGGCTTGGAAGAGAGGGTATCTTCTTTACGGTCCGCCAGGGACTGGTAAGTCTACTATGATTGCAGCAATGGCAAATCTTTTGAACTATGATATATATGATCTTGAATTGACTGCTGTTAAAGACAATACTGAGCTAAGAAAGCTATTAATCGAGACTTCCAGCAAGTCTATTATTGTAATAGAAGATATAGATTGCTCCCTTGATTTAACTGGTCAAAGAAGTAAGAAGAAAGCAGAAGAAGGGGATGAGAATAATAAGGAACAAAAACCAAGACTTCCAAAAGATGAAAGAGATGGCAAAAGTAGTCAAGTTACTCTTTCTGGGTTATTGAATTTCATTGATGGGTTATGGTCAGCTTGTGGAGGAGAAAGGCTAATATTATTCACTACAAATTTTGTGGAGAAACTTGACCCAGCACTCGTCAGGAGAGGAAGGATGGACAAGCATATAGAATTGACATATTGCAGCTTTGAAGCATTTAAGGAGTTGGCTAGCAACTATATTCAGATTGAATCTCATCATCTGTTTGATAAAATTAGTGACTTGCTGAGGGAAGTAAAGATGACTCCTGCTGATGTCGCGGAGCATTTGATGCCAAAGACTCTTCCTGGGAATGCTGAGGTATGCTTGGAGAGTCTAATTGTAGGTCTTGAAAAGGCCAAAGAGGTAGCAAAGTTGAAAGCGGAGGAAGAAGCAAAAGAGAAGGAATTATCACCACCACCACCAGCATCAGCAGTAATGGAAGAAGCAAAAGAGAATAATAACAATAACCCAAAACCAAATAAAGAGTAGTGAAGAGCTAAAAAGAAATTGTTCAATAGCCAGAGATTGCAATAAAAGATTTAGTGGCGATCAGTTCATTCAAATGGCAGAATTGGGATGACGAAAAGCAAATATCGGAGATTAGATTTTGAACAATTACGAAAAGAAAAGTGTTTATAGCTCCATGAATTATCAATGAAATCAGATTAAGAAGAGTAAATATTGTCTTTTAGTTAAAAATAGTTAGGCTCTAATTTATCGCCATTCCGTATGGGATTATTCTCTCTTTATTTGCGCTGTGAAACTGTTCGACAGAATGCCACAAAGAACTTGGAATTTTCTAGTTTGGTCGTGGCTTGTGCAACAGGAACACAACTTGCTACTGCAGAAGGGCCCTATCTAAGCAATTAAATCCAATTTTCATAAATACCCACTTCTTTAAATTTTCAATTTCGACGATTTGTAAAGGTAAATACGAGTGATCCAAATCGAAGTTTTATTGGATTTTTATGTACCTGAAATTGCTAGGTATTTTGATCGATTTAGCTTAATGATGTGTCTAAATTAGTACTCGTGAATATACGAACTGAACGGTAGTTCGGACAAACTCACCACAAGATCGATTTCACAAGAAATTATAAAGCATATATTGTACAGACCAACTATCACACAAAATACTGAAAAAATAAATATAAACACTCTAAACCAATGTTTTGATAATGATCTTTAGTTTAATAAAAGAAATTAAATAACTAGAAAATAAATATACAACTAGAATTATTAATATGAACTATATGATAAAATAGCATTTAGTCTAACTTTTACTTAGTAATCCCCTTAATTCCCTTAAATCCTAATTTAACAAATGAGATAGTGATGTGCCTTTTTTCCTTAAGTCACTCAAACTAATGATGCAACTTATATTTCTTATACCAACATAGATTAAAGTAAATATGATATTTCTAATACTTTTAACCTAAAGATTTTCGTAACATATATTACTACAAAATTGATATGATGGTCAACCAATAATAATAGATGGAACTAATGAACATATGAAGGCAAAGAAATCATTCATTAAATTCAAAATATATAAGGTTCATACATAAATAAAAAGTCAAACTAAACACTTATGTAACTTAACCTAACATACTTAATCCAACGACCATTGTAATTAAATAAAAAGACTTAAGATTCATAAAACATAAAACTAAAATTCCATCAAAGTTTAAAAGCTCTTCAAGGAATGAAGAAGATTGGTCCTTTTTCTCTACGTCTTCGAAAAGCTTCTCTGATTCTTCAAATAATGATACGACACAAACTAGCTAGGTGTACAAAGTGATGAACTATAGAAATTTCTGCAGAGAATAATATAAATCTTTTCTAGAGAGAATTTTAGTAGCCGAAGAACTCCCTGTTTTAATTAACCTCTACTCTTTGTAGAGATTCTCTTTTTAAAATTCTTTTCTCAACACATAATTACTATAGTTTATCTCTTATTGTCCTAAACAAACTAAACAGTTCAAAAAATAATTATCTATTAATTACATAATAATTACTTAAACTCCCTTCTTGGGCCTTAATGAATTAAGCTAGGCCTAAGCTATTAATAGCTCACGTGTCTAATTCTCAATCATTTAATAGCCGCAGTCCAATTAAAGCGCATTAGTACATTTTTAGCTCAAATTCTCTTCTTTGATGATTATTTCCTGAATTTAGACAAGAAAACTAAAACAAGATAAAACACATCTTTTTATCATATTATATATAAAAATATATTATTAAAACTCTAAAATACCCTTAAATATCTATATACAATTTAGATCGATCACTTAAATAGCCAGAAAGAGATTGCAATTGCTATTAACAAGCAAGCCATAGACAAACTTTAGATTGGCATGGCTTTGGCCTTTTGATCTTAATGAACTCTCCGGTTCCTTGACAAAACAGCTTTACAAGTCTCCCTCTTTCCATGAGTTATATTATTTAATATATTTGGTTTTGAAATTCCCAACTTTTTGTTTATTTAACAATTTAATCAGTAATGAACAAATTAACACTTCCACATGGGAAGATTTGTTTCTTCCATATCTTATTACTCTTAATTTCTGTAACTCCAATGTAATCTGACTAGAATCAGTTGTAATTTTTCTTCATAAGTTGGAAATAGAAACGAATTACACACGGTATTCTCTCATTTTTCAGTGGGAGAACCATATATAAGAGGAAGAAACCATGTCATTATTTTTCCTAAAATTGCTCAAATCACCATCCATTCTCTTTTTCCTTATTTCGATTCAGAGCCCACCACCCACCCTATCCAATTTCTCCTTCATTCCGTTGAACCACTTCTTCTTCCTGAACTTTTATAATTCTTAGAAACAAAAAAAAAAAAAAAAAAAAAATTGCTCTCTAACAACGGTTTTAAAGAAGATGGTATAAAGAAATGTTTATCGGGTTGGTCACAAATATTTAGTAGCTGGAAATCTAGAATATAAGTTTTAGAAATCTATAGCAGCTACAATATTTGAAAAAAGAAAAAAATTAAAAGAAGAAAATTGGAGCTAAACATTTATGTATATATAAGTTTCAAGACTGTCAAGTTTAGTTGAGTTGACCTGCATTTCTTAAATGCTTTTACTTGATATTTTAAAAAGTTTGAAAATAATTACAACCTACAACTACAATGAGAAACATTACGATCAGCATGTAACATAAATTGCATCACTCTTGGATTCGAGGAAACGGATGGAAAAAAGTGAAACAGGAAGTTAGAAGATGGGTGTTTCTTTGGTTTGCATCAAAAAGGAAAGAAAACTTAAATTACTCAATTTATCTCTGTTAAAGTCATACTGTCAGGGAGTTGGCGAGTCTCAATACCAATTCATTTAATATCATATATATTTAAGCAACAGGTACGTATGCGTCTACATATATATATACATATATAATTGTTGACAATGCTTCCTTGCTATATATATCATGTTCTAGTTTATGCAATTTACGGAAGTATGAGCATGAGTTTAAGTATAAATATGCTTCTCAGGTTGCTTTCCTTCCATGCTGAACTCACTAGTGCTTGCGATATTATTATCTTTGTATCTATACCACTTGGCAAACACCAGAAAGTAGCAAAAGTTGAGAAACCCTAAAGCAGCAATCATGTAATAAAAGCAATCCAATTTCCCTTTGTTAAGATCCTCTGCCAACCAATCCCCATGTTGAGATCTTGCTGTGACATGGTGAACTATTGAGATAAGGAACCCACTTAGATAACTTGAACCTGCTAAACCAAGAAAGAGGAAGGAGCCAGCTATGCTTCTCATATTTTCAGGAAACTGCCTGTAATAGAACTCGACCTGCCCAATGGTACTGAATGTCTCAGCTACCCCTGCAAGTGCTAGTTGAGGGACTAGCCATAAAGCGGACATAGATGATATAGCTCCTCCTTTAGGTGCCACGCCTAGTGTTGCTCTTGTAAGAGCAAAATGCCTTCTTCTCTCTTCAACTAAAGCAGAAACAAGCATTGTAAGAATCGAGAGAACGATTCCAATTCCCATTCTTTGTAGAAGTGTTATTCCACCTTCGTTTCCAGTGAGTTTTCGGAGCAAGGGCATCAAAATTCGGTCATAGATGGGAATCCATATTGTAAGGGTTAGCATGGAAAAGATTATAAACGAGGCGGCAGGCACTTTGAAGCCGTTATTGCCAAGTCTTCTGTCTGATTGAAGTGCCTGAAAAACAACATAAGTTTGTTGTTGAACAATAGCGGCAAAATAAATTATGGCTGATGCCCATATAGGAATTACTCTTAGTACACATTTCGCTTCTTCCACTTGCTGTATGCTGCAAAGTTTCCATGGATTGGCAGCTGATCCGTTAGACTTGGTTTGGTCTTCGCAAGTCACGATAGCGGACTTCTCGAGCCACCTGTTGCAATTATTGGGGATATTAATAAATAAATAGAGAATGAGATTTTTATTTTGCGTTTTTACCTGAATTGATTTGTGTAGAGAAGCCTGGTGTTGAGAGAATCGATTGGCATGTAATCAAAGAGGCAAAAACGAGGGTTGTGAGGTGGGCTTAACCTCCTCTTCCTAATAGCAGCAACAAGAACTTGAACCACACTAGTTATGGGGCTTCCCTTAGGCTTCACTTTGACATAAAGTTTTGAACCGAAGAAGAAAAGTGCACAAGACATGAACATTAAACATGCAGGAATCGCCAATCCAACAGCCCAATTCACGTTTGATTGGATATAGACAACGAAGGTTGCAGATATCATCATGGCGAATGTGAAGGTGAAGTAGTACCAATTGAAGAAGCTACGGATGCCTTGCTTACCAGATTCAATATTTGGATCGAACTGTTCAGCTCCAAAGGCTAGATTACAAGGTCGAATACCTCCAGCTCCAATGGTTAAGAATCCGAATCCACTTAGTAAAAAAAGCATTTGCCAATTTGAGGGTCCAATGCATGTACCGCTCTCCATTGCTGCACATTTTGGTGGGTGCAAATTGGAGATGGCTGCTGTGAGAGTTAGTATCATCATTCCCTGAAATAAATGGACAAAATAAAATATTACCAATGAGATTCAGGTTACTAGTATTGCAGTCATGGATTTTGAGTTCTCATTCTCATAAATTCTTATTTGTATACTAAAAAAGGGCTTAGTGTTTAAGAAGATGATATTACCAAAAGGGAACAAATGGAAGCAGAGGCAAGAGTCTTATAGTGTCCAAAGTAGGAATCAGATAAGAAAGCACCCACCAATGGTGCTACATTTGAGGTACCATTGAAGATATTAATAAGCAAAGTAGCTGTAATGATTTTCATGTTAAAAAAAGTAGTGAGATACACCATTATGTTTGATAGAGTGCCAATTGCTCCTAACTTCTCAAAAGCCTCATTTCCTGCAATTAATAAGTTTTAAAGAACTAATTAAAAACTAAGCTAGGAAATTAAATAACAAGATGCATGAAACAATTTAATATACCAATGATAAATGGCATGGCCTTAACTCCTCTATAGTTTATGATATCCTCATTGCTACGTGATGTTCTTTCCTCCTTGCCCTCCATAGATTTTCTAAAACTAAGAAAAAGCAAAAGCAGATCTTGAGTTTTCTGGGTTCTAGCTTCAAATAAATTAGAGTCTTATATATAGAGACCAAAGGCTAATGAAATGGGAATCTTGCAGCCACTTGCATTTCTATCAAGAAAAATTCTAACCATCGGTTTCTTCTAATTAGGAAACCTACACACTCTCATATAATAATAATTACTTGCTAATGACAATACATTTGGTTTGACCCCTGTGAGAAAGTGAAAGTGCTGGTCCATTATCTGAATGACTAGCATGATAGATGGTAGCAAATGCTTTTATCTATGGATTGGCATTGCACATTGAAGGTTTTTGAGGCTATAGAAGGCTTTCTTGGCATGTTTGTAGTTTTTTTTTTAATTTGACATATAATTAGTATATGTTAGTTGTTAGTGTCAGAAAGAATGAAAATTTTTTTAGGCGGGCTGCTATGAATCCCACACTTTTTTATAGCTTTTCACTCTATGAAAGATTAACTCCACAAGATATGGAGAGAGATCTCGAATTAGAGATCTTTACTTTTAAAAGCAATAAATCTTACTGACCCAGCTAGATTTAGATTGGTACATATTAGTTGTAATGTTATATATTTTTAAAAAAATGTAATGATGTTTTATATTGTAATTTCCTTTTAAAAATTCTTTTGCACAGTCTTGATGTATGTCTCCACATATATATCAATCGTTAGATAATTTATACATATTTATTATTTTTAAATGATAAAGTATGTGTCAATCATTTAATATCAAAATGTAAAATATTCACACATACGTGACACTTTCCTATTAATTGTGGTCTATACACTAAATTTATCGTAATTGATTTTTTTTACACTATGATTGGATGAAGTACCAATTTAATTTTTGAATTTGGTACGTGAAGATGGGCAGCACTTAAGGTTGATGGGTGGCAAAGAAGAAAAAGAAATGAGAGGTTTTAGTATGGATGGTTGGCAGGGCAGATTAAAGGAAGGAAAAGAAAAATCTAAATGATCTTATCAACAATTTCTACAAATAGAAACTACTGATAAGATCATAATCGATGTATACATCGAAATTATCTCCAAAGTGTGTATTGTGCGTGCGTGCAACGTCTGTGGCACGTGCAACAATACAATGCAACCATGTGTTTCTCTATTTCAAATTGTTATACTAAATACTCCCTTTCTCTATTTTTACCAAAGATCTACTAGTTGGTAATTAATTTCAAAATTAAAAGTTTTTAAATAATTTAATCCAAAAATTCAAAAATAAATCTATCCTAATTTTTTTTTAGAAAAAATATAATAACATAATATTAAAAAGAGAAAATAGTAATATAATATGTGAGAATGTATCAATTATGTTAGAGATTTGAAAGAATGTGGTAAAGACAATATATCCACCCATAAGATTAAGAAGAGAAATGACACCCAACCCAACTCAAATAGGCCGACAATTGCTAATCAAATTCAAAAGCAAAATTTATATAAGCTTTGCTCTGCCTTAAATGACAATTCTCCACACTTCACCGTAAGCATATATATGTTTAGTGGTATAATAAATCTTTATTTGACATTGAGAATTTTTTACCTATTACTCTATTCAAATACATATTATATTACTGCTTTTACTTTAATATTTAAAAAAAAAAAAATATATGTCTATTTAAAATTAGTTCTATTTAGGAATACAACATTGAGATTTTTCATCTTATTAAACCACTATTTCTACATCCATTAATCAAAAGTCTGATATTTTTTTTTTAAATATCATAATCATCTAATAAATATTTCTTCTTGTTTATACATATACATAACACAAATCAAACCTAAAATAATTAATACTATCAGCTTTGATTCTCAAATAACTTCATTGTTGTTTTTCATATAAATGTTTTCAAAGTTTCTAAAACTTAAATGAAAGTCTTTATTCAAAATTTAAATTTGCAGTCTGCTGGAATTGAAACTGTCAACCAGAATTAATCTGTCATAATGTTATTTTTATACATATACTAGGATAATTATTATATTTATATTTAATATATAAATTAACATCAAAATATTTAACATATTATCTCTGTTAATTATTTAATATATGTCAAAAATTATAATAATTTGAATGAAAATAACTAATATAAATATTATGTAAAATACAATAAGTATCTTACATTTTCTCTTTTATCGATTCAGCACAATTTCAGTCCATATATTATATTATTGATGGATTGTAACCGTAATTGCGACACTTGAATTTCCAAAAGAGTTGATGCCATCGATGCAAAGTGAGCTTGAAAATGGCGAAAACAGAGGCCATAACAGTTTTAACCGTTAAGGAAAAGTTTTCCTTCTTTTTGTTTCTTTTATATATTTATGAAAAATTTAATAACTACGATGGACTTACATTCTGTACAACAACAATATATATATATATATATATATATATACACACGAAAGTAATGCAGTCTCTTCACAAAAAATTTGTATGATATTTAAATTATTTATTTAAATTGTAGTAAATTTAAGAATTTATATAAAAATATTATTGAAAAATAATAATTATATGAGTATTAAAAAATGTATTAACAATTGTAAAAAATATATTAATTAATATTAAAATTATTATAATTTTATACTCAACCATTTAATTACTTTAAATTATTTTATTCACCCTCTCATCGCAAAAAATTTATAAATAAAAAAATTATTAAAAGATAATAATTGTATTAGTATTAAAGAAGTGTATTAACTATTTTAGAAAATTATATATATTAATTAGTATTAGAAGTGTTATAATTTTATACTTAACCATTTAATTATTTTAAATTATTTTTCTCATCCTATCATCATAAGAAATATACTAAAATTCTTAATTCATTTCTTAGAATTATAAACTTAATCTAATCTTAAAAAAATTTCTATAATCTTTTTCTTATTTATTTAATTACTTTAAAATCTTTTCTTCGCTCTCTTTTATAAGGATTTTACTGAGATTTTTAATATATTTTTTAATTTAATTTTTATATATTTTTTATTCTATTTTATAAAAAAACTCGAATTTCATATTTTAATGTAAAGATTAGCATCTAAATAACTTATAATTAATAAACCACTACATCCATGTTAATGACTAATTCATATAAATATTTTATGGCTAAATACATAAATGGATCCTGGAACTTGTTTCGTCTTTACAATTGACCTCCAAACTCAATTTTGATTCAATTGAACTTTTCAATTTTATGAATTGTTATTTTTAACCCCTCAACTAATGATAGTAATAAAAAAACTAATATTCTTACTAACGACATTACTTATAATTAGATCTGTTCATGGGCCGGGCCTGACTTGATTTTGGACAAGCTCGAGCCCGCCTAAGACCGAATTTTTTTTGATATCTCTGAGCCCAAGCCCGAGCCCGACCAATTATTAAATCTGTCCAAAATTGTAGTTACATTTAGATTTAGGATTTTATTTTGATTAATATATTATTAATAACAATAAAACTATAAAAAAAAAAAATAGGTAGCTAAGTGGTATTAGCACTTAATTATAAGTTGAAGATCATAGATTCAAGTGCTAGGTATGACATTTTTTTTTTACTAACTAAACTAGACATCAAGCCGAGCCGGGCTTGGATTTTTATATAAATCTCAAGCCCGGTCCGAAAATTACGGGCTTTTGTGGGTTTGGACCGGACCGGGCTTGTACTAAAAAAGTATTGTCCAAATCTGGTCCGAAGAGTGCGGGCCTGGACAGGTACCCAGGCCCATGAACAAGTCTACTTATAATAGGCAAAATATATAATTAAACTATTGAATTTATCTTATTATCGTAATTGGTCTCCCTAAACTCAATTTTGATTCAATTGCATGTATGAATTTCGCGAGTTGTTATATTTAAATCATTCACAGACGAAAGTTAAACGCTTTGGATTAACTTCTTGTGAAAAGTGTGTTTCATTAATTCTAATATATTATTATATATTAAATTATTCTTTAATTATTAAATTAAATAAAAAAATATATTTTATGAAAAAAAAAATAAACCGTTATAATCCTTCAATTTTTCTATCATCAAGTTCTTATTTCTATTCTCATAAATTATGTCCACACCAGTAACCTAGCAATGAAATATTTAACAGATATAAAAAAGAACAAGTTTTTTTTAAGAACTAAAACTAATTGTTTTACTTTTTCTATTATTATTTTATTTACTTATTTTATATTTGAAATATATTATTATTTTCTTCAATCTTACGCATTTTTTACATTGCGTAAAATATACACCTTTAATGTATGTGATTGAAGGATTTAAAATAACAACCCATAAAGTTGAGGAGTCCAATTGAATCAAAGTTAAGTTCAGGGTGCTAATTGCAAAAATGAGACAAATTTAGGAGACCATTTATGTATTTAGCCGTTATTTTATATTTTAAATATTATTATTTTATTCAAACTTATATATTTTTAGATGGCGTAAAATATACATGCACAACGTCTCTGATTAAAGGCTTTAAAATTAATAACCCATAAAATTGAAAAGTCCAATTGAATTAAAATGATGATCGTGGGACCAATTGCAAAAATGAGACAACTTCAATGATCAATTTATATATTTATCCATATTTTATTTTGTATAAAATAACTTCTATCCAAAGAACGGAGAATAAACTATTTTATTATTGTAATCAATTTATTAATGATTATTTTTTATTTATATATTCTACTTTCATCTTTAAATGTAATTAAAGTACAAGGAAGGAAGAAGGTTGTGGAAAGAATTATTTCTAAAGTTATATTACAAAATTTATAATTTTTAAATAACAAAACTTTTAATTTATAAAATAATTTATGATCATTTACTTATTTCAATTAAAAATTTAATATCTTTTTATATACATATTTTTAAAATGTACACCAACTAACTCTTTTAATTACATGACAATGTTAGTAGAAAGAAACTTCTATGTTAGTAAGTGTGAAAACATTGAATTGAATGTTATAAAAAGCGGCACCATGTTTTGACTCTCGATTAATGACAAGAGATTGGTATTTTGCTTTGTCCATTTTGAAAAGTTAAATATGTAAGGTCTCTATTGTAGCATATATTTGGAAAATCAATTCTCCATTTGAAATTTTACTCATGGAATTTTTCTTTATATGTTTAATGTCTCGTCGAAATTGGAAAAGAAATTTGTAAAAATAATGAATAAGAGCTGTTTCGTTCTCTATTATAATTCTAATTTCGTTTGTTAGAGTTCCATTATAATAACATGGGTCTTATAATTCATTGCCCAATTTTATTTATCCATGTTGCCACCTTATATGAAATTGTATTCTCATATGAATTTCATTATCCTTGAATTATTTGATATTTATTTTTAATTAAGATAATTTCATGTTACTGTAAGATTAAATTACCAAATTTATGATATTATATTTTTATATTAGTAAATAGTTTTTAAATTATATTTTATGTTAAACATTATATATGTTTAATTTAAATAAATTTAGAAGTGGAAGTCATTTATTATTATTTATGATTAAAAAAAGAGAGGACTTTTATCCTCTCTTTTATTTGGGTTGCTCCTTTCTTCTCTCTCCTTCTTCCTCCTTTTCTTTCTTTAATTTTTAATGCATTGATCACGTGCAAAACATATATAGCCTTTGCTGTATTCGAGCTTTATTGCTGTCAATAATTAGGGTTTAGGGATTATCGGCGTCTTCATTCAGCTGACAAAGAAAAGTCTTGTCCCTACCAACTTACTCACCTCTGAATTTTCTAAATTCTTGACTATAATAAACAAAGATATCATCGGACTATAATAGATCTTCATTTCAATATGCACCAACACCGAACTATATTCTCAAATTGACTCTCTTTTTCTTTTAAGAAAAGAAAATATATTGATATGAGATAGGTAATTTCCTCGAATTTTAATTATTAAATTTCCATGTAAACGACAGAAAAAAAAAAAAATTAATAGAAGGGACAGCCAGTTTGAGTCTATAAATACACGACGAATTACAGTTTGTTTTAGGCAAGCAAGGTGCAATATAATAGAGAAGTTATGGGTTCCTTGTCGCTGGAGAGATGGCGCCAGCTGCGATATCCGTAGCCATGGCAGGGCGCAGCTAAAGCCATTCTCTAGCGACAAGCTACCTTTCAACTTCTTTTGCTTCACCGTTCTGTATTTGCGATTTATTTAAAGCGGTAAGTACGTATCCTCCATCACCTAATTCATCTTCCTTTGCTGATAAATTTCCTTTATTTCAGTATAGAGATTAAAAGATATTCTTCAAACTCCATCCAATAATTTATAGTTATTTTTATATGTTGAATAATTTCTTTTAATATAATAACAAAATTTCTACAATTAAACCGATGCATATCCGTCTATATTAGTCCACTCTATGCGAGTCTGAGCTTGCTCTATCCGAATCTGGTTACAGGGTCCATAGATCTTAACACCTTGTGGAGGTAATCTTTCAGGAACTGATTAACATTATGCCATTGTAATCTGTGATGAGATTTTAGCTTATTTAAATCAAAATATTACTCCAATAAATAAAATTATCATAAAATATATCATAAGAATATGTTTATTTTGGTCGTAGATGATCAAGCAACTTCATGAGTTGGGAATCAAGTCCCATCTAAAACTCAGATTATTAAGACTAGAAATATAAAAAGAAACTCAGAAATCTCTAACTTGTTAATGTTTTCAAAGATTATAAAAACAGCTTTTAGTCATTTATCGAAAATAGATTTTTATTTTTTAAAACCATACAAAAAAAAAATTAAAAAGAGAACACAAACAATTTCTAATAAATATATTTTATTTTCTTTATTTTAAGAATTTTAAAAATATAAAATAATAACAATAATAAACACTTCCTAGAGATTTAAGTTTTAGTGACATGTTGTTAAAGCATTTGGACCACTTTATAATAGTAACAATAATAATAATAATAAAAATAAAGCCCGAATCAGTGGCCCTCAAACCTCTGCTTGATTCTTATGTCTTTCTTCTTCTTTTGATATGCTTGATTATTTTATTGGCTTATTAGAGAAAAAAGAAAGGCGTTATAACTCAACCTGTTTAAGGATCCCATTCATTTAATATTGGGTGGATGCCTAAAGTTGAACTTGAAATTCAATTCTCCCCCAATAAGGAGACCGGATGACGTTTTTCTTTCTTTGCCCTTTTTTTATTTATTATTAATTTCTTTTTTTTGTCTCAGATGACTCCTTCTACGTCTCCAGCCATGGTTACACACTGCATTTTCTTTTTACACTGGAATTATTCAAGCCAGCCTACCGGTTTAGTTTATATACATTTTAATTAGTCAACATTTGCTTCTTTTTTATTTTTTAATTTCTCCTTATTTAGTTATTTTCAATTACTATAAAATTGAAAGTTAAGCATAAATTTTACCCCGTGCTTGACGTATATCTCAATTTGAATAAAATTTTAATTTTAACTTTTATTCTTTTCATCGTAAACTTTAAAAAATGCCGAAGGTTATTTTTAAAATTCATATTAAAATAACAATTCATGAGTGAAAATGCGAACCTCCAATCTGGCACCACCACTATAACAGAATCAATATATAGACATAATTAAGATAAAACTTTTCACTGGAAAGATCAATAGGCCAGTAAATAGTATCACTTTGGCATGAGATATGAGGGGCAGGAAAGAAGAAGTTAAAGAGGTGGACAGGAGAGATTCTCGTCTTGTCGCAGGAGTTGGTGGCACCTGCTATATGCCCTGGAGTCAAGCCTTACTTATCCATACCTTGGTAAATAAAACTAGTCTTCGTCAGGATCGTTTCTTTTTCTTGCTAACCTTCCCTTTCTTTTTCTTTTTCGGTAAATAGTAATCTAATGCTGTTATTGTTTACAGCAGACTTGGAATTTGGAGATTCGTGAGTTGGGTTTATGAAAAACAAATTCCTAGCACCATCCATTAGCTATTGGAGTTTTACATGATTATTAGCTTTTTTGTTCATAATTATTCAGATTGCCAACTCATTTTTACACAGTTTTTGTCTAGACCGAGAAATTTTATAAAATATATGAATTTAGTTTAAATTCATTATTTGACAAGTAAAAATATTGAATTTTAAAAAATATCTCATCCATCCAAATTTTTTATTTTTAAAAATTTTAATTTTCCATCTAATAAGTGAAAAAAAATCCAAAATTCACTATTTTAAGAAAATGATAGATTGTTTTATTATTTATTTGTTTCAATACTGTTCCTAATAAATTTATTTTATCCCAAAATTATATTTAACTTTAAATAAAAAATCTATTATTTTTATGTTTAATTCAAACATAAAATTTTAGAAATCTATAATTTTAAATCAATAGATTTTGATTATATATGATGATTTCTCGCCATAAACAATACAAATAATATATTAAACTTAAAAGAGAATGAGCTGAATAGATTATAATAAAATAATTTTTTTTGCTTGATATTAGACTTTAGTTGTAAAAGTAGAATGTTTACAGAATTTCCTTATTAACTTTCCATTTTCACATTTTTTTAAAACATGATATTTACAATAATAAAGATCGGAATTAAAACAAACCAAACATATCAAAAAGAAAGATTCGATTTCTCATTCATTTTCCAATAAGTTATCCATTGTGCACATTAACTTTTGATTGCATTTATTCTCGTAAATACTTAAAAGTTATTGCTACAAAACAGATCTTTGCTCTCAGCCTCAGCGAATCATCCATATTAACGAATTTATGCATAAGAATTAGTCTTTTAGTTATTTAAAGAGTAAATCATATCACAAAGCCTTTCTCACCTATAAAAGAACAAAAATATGCCTCTCTTTTTCATGGAAGACAGCTAGGAAACCACAAGGAACAGATGTAAATTTAATCTTCCCAGTCAGTTTCCCAAATAATAATTGTTTGTTTTGCTCTTTGAAGGCCTCAAGGATTCAGAGATCTTACAAGACTTTGAATCATTCACTTGTGCTAGTCAATTGATACTGGATTTATTCCTTCTTCTTTTTCTCTGAACAGTTGAATCCTTTTCGCTTCATTTTGGAAAATTAATGGAGGTTTCGGTATAGAGATTTTCCATGATTGATTGAATTCTACTTGGAGTTGTCTACTAATTAGTTATGAATAGCATTTTCTAAGAGATGTGGAATTTTCAGCTTGTTGCTCTTGTTTTATATTTGTCAAAAATGGCTCAATCTAGAACGTGTAAATATATAGGTCAAGATTTTAAATCAAAATTGTCTATGGATTCCAACTATAATTATTTATCAAATTTTAGTAAAAAAAATGTGAACGAAATGAAAATGATGTATGGAAAAGTTTCAAAATGGTAGAAAGGAGACATCTTGGTGAACCCAAGTGAGGATGAATAAGGGCTTGAAAGCTTCATTGAGATTTGAAATTGTTTATTTTTTTATTAGTATAGAAGAAGCATTTATTTGTCTATGGGTACGTTTGCTAATTAGATTAGCTTTATATTTACTTATTGATATAGAATTATATTTGATATTTTAAAAATAAAATTCAAAATATCGAAATATAGTAGTTCGGAAAGAGCTATTACAATTGTAATAAAAAAAATATAAGAAATTTAAACATATTTTATATTTTAAATTTAAAATAAATATAGACTTAATCGAGTGTGCCCAACTCCGGAACATCATTTGGACTAAAAGAGAAAAGCATTGGGAAAATGCAAACAAATTCTATTACAGTGGATGTAAGTAGGAATATTCAAAAATAGCTGCTCGCTAATAATTACAAAGTCTCCCCAATAAAGTGCCATGCAACTTCCAGCTTATTGCTTTCTTCATCTTTTTTTCTACAGATCGATCATAAAACTCGACTCCAAAAACTTAATTATATATGCAAGCAAATCTCATGCAATTTCCGTTGATACCTGCCCATTTTTTTATACATATAAAATAAAGAGAAGAGAGAGCATTGGGTTCCAGCCATGAATAATTGTTGTTATCATTCAAGACTTTGGGGTCATCAAGTTCTGTCCCCTACCGACCATCCCGAACAAGCCGACATTGTTTCCAAGATGCAACTTTACAGTGTAATTGTTTAGGTATAAATAATGTATCTTATCAAACTCATGACTGTACTAGTATATACATGAAGATGCAACTTAATTATTGTGTGAGTAGCCAACATTGTTTCAGCAAGAGACATCCGTCTGCGACACGAATCCCTACAATTTGCCTTGTGGATATAATTTATTGGCACTTAATTTTTGCCTTGTGCTCCTTCAACTATGCTTATCGGTAGTTCTCCACATGACAATTCATATTTAGCTATTAGGTCCTATGTTTATATATAATATCACCAAAAATTATATAGTACGGCAGCCACAAGACAACGAAGCAAATTTAATTAAGTTATCCAAGTAAAAGTGTTTTTTTTTTTTTCAATTACTTACCAGTGGTGATGAACTGACGATGGATCATAATTATTTTCTTTCTAACGTCATAATAATAAATTTGATTTCCATTTATTAGGTTATGCCTGTTTGTGGTGCTTTTTCTAGTAAAAAATGGGAATCTAATACTCTCTCTATTTCTTACTTACTAATGGTCTCTTCTTCAAATAAAATATTAATGGGACATTATTTTTTTTTCATCTTTAAAAAGTATTAATTTTTTTCTTATTTTATTTTTGTGTTATTTAGTCAGTTTTTTTTCTATAATTAACCCGATTAAATAATTTTTTAATCCAAATCAACTACTAAGTAATTAATAAGCACTCATAAAAAAAATAATCCTTAACAAAGAAAAAATAGTAAAAAAAAAAAAACTGGTTCATTTTGCAGTTTCCACTGCCATTATAGGCATTATAAAATCAAATTCCCGAAAACATTAGGAAATGTGGACGACCATTGTGTTTCACAGCAAGACACTCCACGACGAGGAGACTTATTTGGTGATTAATTAAAATTAAGAATATGAATGGTTTATGAGGCATTAAAGTTTATAAGTTGAAGTAGAAATTTCCTGCTCCATTAAAGTATCAATTCATCATTTCTTTCATTAAAGATAAAAACAAAATAAGTCATTATCCTTACAGTGCTTTGACTAGTTATTTCTTTATGGTCGAGAATCTGAATTTCAGCCTAACCCATCAGACCAGAAAATAAAAATATTCCAGAGAGATTTGGTCCAGGAATATATGTTGGCCAATTTTAACCTCGACCCATATACTAATAATTATAACCCCAAAAAAAAAAACATCAAAAGAAATTTGCCAGTTAACAAAATGGGCGATGCTCATCCTTTGGATTCCTAATATCAAACTTGGAAGAGGTCAAAAAACTTTCTAGGCATGAACTGCACAAGATTATACATTATCTTGTAGTATTTAATGAAGCCTTTTAATTTTGTCTAAAATATTATATGGTCAAATGTTTCAGTGTATTAGGCCCTACACAAGACCGCACATTTCAAGACCGGCCAGCTCCCCACTGTATGGATGCATTGTCTCCTTATGCATCACCGTTAATCATGATCATGTCATTTCCCTGATCTTTCTCTATTTTCTTTCACTGAATAATGGACAAAATACTTCTTCTTTTTCTCTATATATAGAAGAGTCAGTCTCTGCAATTAGGGCATGAGATGCAGGAGAGAGAGATATTAAAAGAGAGAGTGTGTCTCTTAATCTAGTGACTAGAAAATGAGTAGAAATGTAGATGGCTAGGGTATCGTGGGAGTACTTCTTTCTCAGGAAAGATTGTGCATGTATAGGCGTTTAACGTCTACAGACTACCTTAATCTTGTTAGCTGTCAAAGAGATTATTATAAAAGCTGTTGAAAAGATGAGCTGAAAATGCGTGGAAGAGAGGGGTAAAGTGGGGTTCTGTCGCAGGAAAGATGGTACCTGGTGTTTACAAAATTAATAGCAATAGGTACCATCATTCCTCGACAGAACTTCCCTTTGTCCTCTAGAAAGATCCTACTCTAATCGATAACCACTTCTGATTGATTGCAGTTTAAACCATCTCTCTGGCCGCATGCGTGCACACGGTCATTTGATGCATAGAGGTATCAGTATAGAATTATATTGAACTGTATACGTCTAGGGATTTCTTTTCAGGTCTTTATATAAACTGCAGGCTAAGGAGTTCCACAGAAAGGGTATGTTATGTTTCAGTTATAAGCTTGCAGAGGTGTTTAATCTATTGAACGTAGTAGTATTTCTTAATTAATATGAATGTTCTTCAGAAATTTTACTGGAATTCCTTTTTGGAATTATACTCTCTCTTCTTCTTTTTTTGGTTTTGTTTCTTTTTATGTTTAGGACTTGGCGTCTTGATTGCATCAGTGTTCCTTCCGTCTCTGACATACTTACGACCAAACCAACAAAAAGGAAAGAATATGGAACGGGCGTGATTCTGTTTCTTTTTAAAATCAAAGTAGGGACGTCTGGGTAGGAATGGCGCATGGTTCCTAATGTGGCAGATTATAAAGGCGTGAGAAGATTTAAGGAGCTGCTGGTTTTTCACTTGTCAGGTTCTGAATTGAGCTCTTTGCGCTGCTTCTGAATGCATTTTGCAATGCTGCAAGCTTTCCCTCACTCATTTGCTTCTTTCTGCAGTTACTGCTGTGAGCTTGATCCCGTCAACATCTGATCACAGTATCCAGTGCATATCTTTCTTGGGTCTGTCTTTTTTTACCTGGTTTCGGTCATTTTAGGCAATATCAGCTAATTGCTGTTGTGTTAGTAATTCTAATATTGCTTAAAAGCTATATTAATTAATAAAATTCTTGTGCCTATACATGATCCTAGCCTGATTTAATTGGTGTTTTGATATTTTCTTTTTCTTTTTCTTTTCCTCCTGTAGATCATAATATAATTTTATTAGAAAATCAGGAAATGGGCCCTTACAATTAAAATACTTTTTTATTATTATTATGATAGAATAAAATAATAATTGTTTCAACGAGTGAAGAAGTTATACATACCAAGAAAATTCTCATTGTAGGAGATGACACCAGCTAAACCTCTCCATCATGTAACTCTTTAATATTAAAATAAATAAAAATTATTATCCAGTCACGACAAATAGTAGTCCTTCCTAATAGCATTTGCACTTAGTTATTTTTATAATTTCTATGTTAATTTGTTGAATGTGTACTTTACTACATTTTATTTTTGCTTTTGAGATCCCTTATTATTAATATTTGGATGGTTTTTATTCATTTAATTATTAAGCTTGGATTAAAGCAGCACATATGTATGATTATGCACCCTGTAACTAAAGGTAAATTCTTAGCCAATGAAATCTTCATAATGTTCATAAATGATATTCATATTGCATGACCTTTTTGACTGAATGTCTTCACAAAATTTATGATTGTGTTTCTTAATGTTTTCAACATAATTTATTCTTGTTTTCCCGAACAACTTATGATTGTGTTGGTTAATTTTTTATTTTCAAGCTGTATAGGTATTAAGTAATATGAATTTCTATCCAAATTCAATGTGGACATAATAATGAAATGGGAATCAAAAGTTGAATAAGAATACTTATACATATATAGTTTAAATTTAGTGGGCCACCATATTTTAAAATAGTATGCAATTTCTAAATTTTCAATCAAATAATAATTATTTTTTTGAACTTTAAACACTTATAAACAAAAAGCAATCATATTAATTCAAACTCCACGAGTTCTAGTTTTTTTTTTTTTTCGAAGGGAAAACAAATTTATTAAGAAAGCAAAGCTGCAAAAGCAGCATCATCAGCTACAAAGGAATATCTATAATAGGATCACGTTTCTAAACCAACACAGCTTTATTCTTTTCCGATCGCCAGGACCTGAGATGGCAACTAATTAACAATCTATCTTGGCTTATTGCATGGTTAACATTCACCTTAAAAGACAGAGCAAAGATACATTATGCATATTGGTAAGAGAATTAGTTCTCTTGCATATCGAACAATCCATATACAACTATTCTCTAATCCCATTACCACTCAAAATCAGGTTGTAAAAGCATTTAATTCATAATATTCTTCTTCTTTTTTTTTCCATTGTCTTCTCGACAGTGGATATATATTTCTCAAATTAAGATTATTCTCTACAAAAGTATTTGAATTATTTGAGAGCAATTCAGTAGATTTAGAAAGATGAACTTAGACTTCTAAGCTCAATCCTTATGCCTGTTTCTTGTTGAAACCCCATGTAGATACAAGCATATATATGGTATATATGAAACCAAATCTCTGATGATATTTGTTCTCACGAAAAATCAGGTGACGGATGATCATATGTGTAAGCTTATTAATATATTTTAACATAATTTGTTGGGGTGGATTGGAACTTTATTTATGCTTCCAGCTGATTGATGTAATGTTTCTTGACTAGTAGAAGGTAGTTAGAAGTTCTTTTTCTAATTAGTTCCCCTCATCCTTGAAAATCGATGGTCTTCCTAATGGAAATATCAACACAGACAATCCTCGTAAAGCTAGGATGATGATCTGGATTTCCAGATAGAAATACTTGAAATTTTCTATTGCTAATTCTTGCTTAATCTCAAATTGCTAATTCTATTTTATTGGCATAACAGTGCATAACATTATGTATGTATGAGAATCCTGAAGTTGATAATCCTGGAATTTTGTTTGATATTAAGATAAGCCGGTTGCTTATTATAGAATTTTCACAAATCACTATGCAACTTCTAACTCTTTTACTTTAGCTATTCTTTCATATTAGTTTGGAACACAAGCCTCAGTCACTTAATTAATTTTCCTATATTAAGAATGGATAATTATAAATTGGCTTGGAAAAGAAGGTATTTCATTAACAGGTAATTCATATAAAGATCGATTTCATGCAACTTTCCATTTTTATTTACCATTTTTCTAGTAGCGGATCTAGACATGTAAATTTGACAGAAAACCATTTCAATTTTATCTTTGAAAATTATATCAATGATTTGAATGGATTACGATACGTTTCATTTAAAATATATATATATATATATATATATATATATATATATATATATATTGACAATCTTAGCTGAAGTTTTCTATACTTAATTTGATATTAGTTAAATTAATGTATTAAATAAGATTTCGTTTACTGCATAAATAACATTAGATAACAAATAAATAAATAAAAAGAAACTAATAATTGAGGTTTATTTTGACCAGCGATTCATTATATTTAGGGGATGGGACTAGAAAAAGATGAAGATGACAAAGGCAACAAAGAAAAGAAAACAAAGAAAAAGAAACTTTAACGAATGCGAAGAAGGGTTAGTAGGAGCTATCGTCCGCTCTTGATTATTTCCCAAATCCATGTCTTGATTTAGGTCATGAAGTCCAGTTTCTACAATTAGTCACCATGCCTTAGAATTCAACATATTCTAGTGTGTGTATATATATATATATATATATAATATCACAGCACATTTACAAAAATAATCCCACATATTCCAATTTATTGATTTTTCTTTTACTTTCTTTAATTTAATTATGACCTAACCTTTCTTTGTAGACTTTTATTGCAAATGGAATTAGCCACCATGATGATATTAAACTGGTCCCTAAATGATAACTCTGGGCAGTACTTTGCAGGTAGGACCATTCCCTGCAATCAGCTTTTTGCAGCTCAAGTTCTAGTTTGATGGCTAACTTTTAATCCTTCCACATAGTATCGTTTTTGAGAGAATAAATAATAAATTTCTTTAACAAAAAGACACTCAGAATAACATAGAAAACAAATTATGAGGGTTTGAAAATGAAATAGATATATATAAGTCAAAACTTGGCTAATAATTGAAAGGGACCACTGGAATCATATACAAGAAGATGAAGTTAACCCTAGTGGCCTCAACTTAAGTTGGAAGACTCAAGTCAAATGAACAACTTGCAATAGCTGGTCAGAGAAAAAATGCTTCCGCAAGTAAAGACTTTTCATATTATATAAATATGTGAACTCACCAGAGGCAAGACTGGATTGTATATTGACAAGGATATATTACATAGAATATGTTTTCGACTTGTCGCTCATCAAGACTTTTCAATTCTTGAGCTTTCCATAGAATTGTTCTCTTTATGCGAAAGGCCATGCATGCACCTACATTAATTTCTCTACCTTTTCTCTCTCTCTATATATATATATGTATTCACGTACAAGTATATAATATCAGCCATGAAGAAGGAGAGATGTAACATAATATATATATATACATATATGAGGGGTTGGGGGAGTCCTGTCGCAGGAGCGGTGGCACCTCCGGCCTCTGTGTAGAAAAGATGCCGCAAGTGCCATCATCCTATGACAAGACACACCTGTAACTTCTCTCTTCTCAAGAAATATTTTACTGGAGTTCCAACTTTATGCTTTTTGTTTCCTTTGGCTGTATGCAATGTAAGTAGCTAGTCTCTCTTTGGTTGCTGATCAGAAGAACATCAATTTCTTCTTCTTCTTCTACTTGCTCCCGGCCTTTGTATGATCTTCTTCTTGTAAAATGTGTACACATATACCATCTTCTTGGAAAATTGTTTTCTCTCTATCCGTGCTTTCTGCTATTGTTATTTTAATGATCTGCTTTGTTATTGGAAAATACAATATGACATTTGTTTTTCATTTCTTTGTTACAGCTCTTATTTATTATTGCAATGTACAGTGAAGGTAAGAATTAGCCTTAATCAAACTATACTCTTTCAAATTAAATCTTATAGTCTCTAATTTCTATTAGTTCCTTTGTAGCTGCTTGCCTGCATCATTATCTCCTCCCAGTTGCAAATGCTTTATTTTATGTTAAACATAGTTTACTTGTATTTCTGATTGTTTCTTTGAAGGTATGTATAGTTGCTTCAATAGGTAAAACTTATTTATTTTATTACTGGTTTTGCACCAATAGTTTATCTACTGATATATATTATATATAGATTGATTTCTTGACTTTGTCAAGCTAGATTATCCGTCTTCAGATATATATTTTTGAATTTGATCAATCCAGCTTGAAGATATGGTTGGCTGTCAAAGAAGATATTGGAATTGATGGCTAAGACTTAATTCATCAACTTGTATTACGTTTCATTTCATCATCCACGTGATGTCAAATGGATGAGATTTATATATATACAAGAGTTTCTGAAAATGTTTTTTTATTTTTATTTTTATTATTATGTTTTAGATTAAAGTTAATTAATCATTATTTGTGTACTATCTGTTGACAACTTATGCTATTAACAAATTATGAAATCATATATGGAAGTTAATTAATAGTAAATTGATGTGATATCGAGATGATTAAGCCTCTCTAAAAGATTTAAATTTGTTTAGTACTATATATACATATAATTTAATCACCTATTTTTTTTATTACAGCTATTTTCTAATAAACAAATACACATAAGGTTGGCGTTTAAGGTTGTGATTAAGTTAATTTAAACACTTGAATCAGATAAAGAGACAGAAGGATTCTACCGTCCAAGTGGCTACCTGCCAGACATATGTAGACTACTATCAATTCCTCTTTATGATCTAGGATGTGACTTTTTTTTTTCTTTTAATTAGAAATGTTAATCAGTAATTAATTAGTGAGACAGTTATTGAAAGGGGGAAAAACTAGAAAGGGGTATAAATTAGGGACTCTGTTTTTGGTCAGATGGCAATTACTGCTAATTGCAAGATTCCTTAATCCCCGTCAGGGAAGAGATGTCTTTTACCCTCTCTATCTGTATGCAAAGTATTTTTCTTTATTAGCTTGTAATTACAAATTTCGCAAGACAGACAAGACAGTCTATCAACTAAAAAAATTCATCACTATACTTTTTGCAGCGCCTGCGCCCTTCAGCAATTTGGAATCAAGTCGGTGCTTTGACTACACAAAAAAGCATTAAAGCAAATACCTGATCAGCCCATTTTTCATGGAAAACAGAAATCACAATACTGTGGAAATGTAGTGGAGTTGCAAGATTATAGAAGTTTCCAGGAACCATGGTCAAGAACACTCATTATCAAAATAAAACCTGACAACATTAGCACCCAGGAATTTCCATGACGGGCATACAGTATTGAATGACAATTATGCGATTGTACCATCAAAATGAACTCTAAACGATATTTCTTTTTCTCTGGATTTTCAGCACTCATACCGGAGTCTGATAGTGCCAGAGAAGCAGTTGTCTATACAAGCCATCGTACAGTAAAACTTGAACTTCCTGTTTTTTTTCTTTTTCCTTCTCTTTCTAAACATTGGGTGTTTACCATTGTTCATCCACCTCACCATCAATTCCGCACAATATTGAGGCTAAATGATTTGATGGACGGACTTTCTAAAAAATATAAAAAGAACAAGAAAAGGATAAAATATTTTGGGTCACCTAATCACAAGGATGAGTTCAGTCATCTACACCATGATACTACAGTGGAAAATTAATGCCAGCCCTGTAATTGATATCTTTGCACAAAATCCGTCTTCTCCATGACACTACATGTAGCCAGCGACCCGTATATAGTTTCAGCACTCTTTTTCCTCCCACCTGAGGGAATGTAGATTAGGCGATCACAGTCTCTGTACTTCTGACATAAACTAACCCAAGAGCATGTAAACTACCTTCTTGCTTAATGGTTGCTACTTGCACTGCTTTGGTCGGAAATTTTCACTAGATAACAGATTGCTTATCAGATTCTCAAGCCTCTTTGCTCCAGGGCCTGGTCTAAGGACAGTGGTATTACCGATAACAGAGCATGGATCACTTCCATTTTCCCTGCTTCCGATGCACCAAGCACCAGGAGTGAACATGCTTGGACCCCGAGATAAAAGCTCAGAATCAATTTTGTCCAGCACTGGATCATTGCGAGGGAACTTCCTTGCAAAAGGAGCATTACTATCAATCATCCTCTGCATGTCAGCAATGTTGAGGTGGTGTGGATGCTGCTTAGGAGGGTTGTCCCATGATATGAAATGAAGATCACTATTCACAGTGGTGTTACGAAACTCTTGTGCATTGCAAATGACAGTGTGGAAATACCCTTCTGGGGAAGATATGAAGTTGGCGTAATACATAAGTACCACTCTTGGTAAATTGTCCCACCCCCATATGGTGTAATCAACAAAAGGCCGAGAAAGTGCCATCCAGGCAGAACCTACAATAGAGAACATAAATTACGTTATCAAAACCCAACATTCAAATTGGCATTTAATCCCTGCAAAATAGAACATTTCTTGACCTATTGAGGCATAATTGAAAACATAATAACTCTCAATGACATTTCTTCAAGAGTAACTCTGCAAAAGATTTGAGTGATGTTGGCATGCATCAAAACCAAATCATTGACTGTTATGTGGTGTGAAACTCAATGATCAAGCAACTAAAGGTCATCTCTAAAATGAAATTTGGCCAAATCTAAATGAAAGCTTTTCATTGGCAGAAGCATAGGACTTAGTAGGTCACAACCCCCAAATTTGTGGTGCATAAGTCCACATGTCCTTTCCATCTTCCAGCAAATAAGCATCATGAATCTATTGTACAGGGTTGTATAATTGTTACCCTCTTCTGTATCCCAAAGATATTCAGGTTACAGCATCAAGAGGAAATGAACTTTTCAGTCCTTTAGACTTTTCAACATGAGAGGAAAAGATAAAAAGTAATAATTGCTGCTTGATCAAATTAAAACATCATTTCATTAATGCACTATAGATGGCAATGGCATTCTAATAAGTCATGCCATGTATACCTGAGAATAATGATATGCAACATGTAGTAAAGTTCTCCATTACCGCTAAGCAACATGTTAAGGACTTGAAAGGAATACAAGGGGCCTAATAGTCTGTTGAAAATAATCCGAAAAAAAGTTCCCCTCCATAGCCTAGTTCTATCTCAGCCTATCTAACCTAGAACAGACTCTTAGAAAGCACTCAATGCCTTAATGGATGTTCTTACCTCTTGGCTTCCACTGGAAGCACAGACAGGTGGACTGATTACAAAAGAATGGCATGACTCCCTTAGATTCCTTACTTATAACATGGCTGTCCTTACTACCCACTTAACCGTAGCAGCAAAGTTGGGATACTAGGACGCCATGAATCTTGAGTTGCAGTTGACACGTAAGCAGCTGTATCAACAAAATCTTAGAAGCTAAGAAACTAGATCAGAATATCAAATTACTATAAATTAGTTCCAATGAAGCCACACTGTGATCTGAACATGTCATAGATTAGGTCCTTAAACTAGTTCTAACCAAGCCAAACTGTGATTGAATATGCTGTATGTTAAGTTGCTGACAGCACCCCACCAAATTTCCCTTCTGTTAATCCACTAAAAGAATTGACTAACTTAAATTAGTGCCAAATTCCAAGATCCAATATTTCATCATTGCTTCCCAAATTGCGTGCCCTCTTCACCTCAGCAAATAAAAATCTAATCAAAAGCCTAAACTTTTACTGGGATCTGTGACTGCACTTGAGGACTTAACTTATTTCCAGAACATTTTCTTCCTAGACTTTCTTCTGATAATATGGTTTCAACAAAATTAAAACAGCAAGTCAGCGACTAATACTATAAAATTATTAATACAGCTAACAGACAGACAAGCATACACAGAGGTGCATGCTAAGTTACTAGCATGGAGAGATGCTAGGAAGAAGAGGTATGTATGAGTCAGTTGCAAAGTATATACAAAATATGTTCACTGACTCTTAATATAGATGACAAGGGACTTTATGAGACAATTCTGAGTCCCTCAGTTTATCACAATGGCACAACAGCAGGTTATTTATAGCATCATTGACCCAACAAGAAGCAAAGGCGTGTGAGCTGGTCAAAACCAGATATTGACAACATTCATTTTATGTGTGCTTTCTGTCATCAGAGCTGGTATATTCACAAAAATACAGCAATGTTTTTAATAAGAATGAGATTATGATGGGAAGCAAAACTTAACATCCAACAATCTGGCAAGAAGCTTTGCAAACACTTACTGCCAGATGCAAAGTGTTTTTGCACTAAATTGAATCCAAATCATGCCATTTGACTTGTTACAGAAGTTAATTTACTCAGGAATATAGTTCAAGCGGATTATGATGCCATTCAACTTTCAATAAGACATAACACATCAGTAACCCACAAAATCAAATAATCAAGTGCAGGGAAACAGAGTTCATACAAGTTTCATAGCCGCATAAGATTGATCCTAAAGGTGAAAGCACCACAGTAATACAGGAAAATCTAAGATGGAGAGCAATTAATCATAAACATCCTATGACATTGACAATAAAAGACAGTAACCAAAACAGAAAACCTTGAATCTTCGTAGTCCCGGTTTATGAACTCAGAAAAGAAGAATCCTCTATGTAAACTGAGCTCCATTCTACTAATTTTCTAAGTTAAATTGGTTACCCTTTTTGGAAATCAGAGACAAACTAAGAAAAATTATGAATAACGGAATTTGAGAAAACAAATAAATAACAGAACTTTTATTTCCTTTTGGTCCATTATTTGTTTCCCCAGCAACAAAAGCATTTCTAAGTTGAGCAAAAACGAATTTAGATAATTGGCCATCACATTGCACTTGTATTCAAATACTACAACAATTGAAATAAAATCAGCTCATGAACAGAAAGAGTGGACAATCAAGCATAATTTAAAATTTGCACCTGTAAAAAGTTTAAATGCTGTTGGCACACTCCTCCTCTGTGTAACCCAAAAAACGTCAGCTTTCTTTGTCATATACAACCCAGGATCAACAATTATAGGTTTCGCTCTCTGAAACCTACAACAACAGCGGTAGCCATTAACTCTCCTAACTTGAAGAAATCACAATACAACAAAAGATCATTAATTTAATCAAGTCCAATAACTCACTCTTTCCATCCAATGTTACTAGTATGATCAATGAAATTAAGATCCCTTGGCAAATAAGAAAATGTGTGCAATAGATCTATCCAACAGAAAAACAAAAACAAACCCATCAAACAAGACCAATATTCAACCACAATAAACATTAAAAATGCAATTCAAAATTCACTAACCGTCTTGTGTGACAAGTGGATAATCAGAAGCACTTAAATTTATAAACCAATCCCAATCACCACCATCTCTCAACAAAATAGCAGCAGCGTGTAAAGTATTAGCAACCATAGTAGGGCCTCTATAAGTAACGAGATTAGCTTTTTGGATCATTTTGACATTACCAAACTTTAAAAAGACAGGATCTTGTTGCACATAATTACTTAGATCCAAACGCTCCTCAGCAGAAGATTCTCTATCTAAATGCACAACATATCGATTATTGGGATGGTAAAGAGCTTGCAATGTGCGCTTCAACATGTTCCCATCACCCGCAGACCCAGAAATCAGGTAGGCGAGTCTCGGAGGAGGTGGGAGAGTGTTGATGGGAATTGGGTGGAGTTTAGTTTCGACAAATCTTGAACTGAAAGAAGAGAAAGAACGGTATAAAGGAATTAAGGGAGTGCCATCAGACGAGGAAGAAGAGAGACTAGTTAGCAAGACAAGAAATAATGAAACTAAAGAACCAATTGCTAATGGAAAGATCCATTTGCGTTCCATTGATTGATGATGGCGTATGTGCATGTAGTAGCTCTTCAATCTCTTCATGTTTATTTTTCTTCTCTTCTTTTGGTTTACTTTATGGAGATGTCCGTGAAATGGGTGTGTGTTGTTTTTTTTGTCGATGCTTGTTTCTTAATGGGTTCTTGTGGAGAAACTAGAGCGTGAAATTGACGGTGAAGAACAAGACGATGATGATATTAAAGAAGAGCTTAGCTTCGCCGTGACAGGAGGGGGAATTTCTTTTTCTTTTCTTCTTTTTTTTTTTTTTCAAAAATGTAATTTTTATGCTTGAATTTGTTGGTTTTATGGTTTTTTTTTTTTTTTTTTTTTGTTTTGAGTTTTGTTTTCTTGAACAATTTATAGAATTTGAGACATTTTGATGTTGACCCACTTTGTGGAATTGAAATTTTGTTGGGATTGTTAATTAATTTCGTATTGAATTTAAATGGTAGTTATTGTTGATATTGGAGTTTAGATTTTGAATATCTCTGATTGTGTTACCAGACTTGCAAGGAATTTGATGTTCATGAATTTCTTTAAAAGTTGTTTGGGGTGGAAGTTTTAATATACATCTATTACTATACATATATGAGAAACAATGGGAGCTTCCATATATTGGAATAAGGGTTTTATGGATTAAAAGTTTGTAGCAATAAGATTATTAATTATTTGAGATTAAGTTTTCCTGCCCTAAATTTGGTCATCCTTATTCTGTTTAATATATTTATTTATTTATTAATAGAATTCCATCCAGACACCAATAATAAAATAATAATATGATAATTATACATTAACTTTGCATATTGGAAGGGATAATTTTCTTTTAACAAATAGATAATTATGGAAGGAAGAAGATAACTGACAACTTAATGGTCTCTGGTGATTTAGGAATTAATTGAAGAGTAAAAGTCAATAAGAAGACTTGGAATTTCCATTTTTTGTCATAACATTATTAATGACATATATAATGAGCCTTCTCTAAATCCAAATTATTTGTTGTTCAATTTTTACCCTTAGTTAGAGCAAATTATTCTCTTTTATTTATTTAGGGGATAATATTCTTAAGCTTCTAATATCTTTGATTATATTTTTATGTCTTTTATTTAAAAAATTTTGCAGTTTATTGCAATTATTATTATTTTTTTTTATCAAAGGGATCTAATTTTTTTAAATAAAAAAAAAAAACAAAAACTATTATTTATATATTGATGCAGAGATCCGATTACCCTTTTGTTCTGCCTTTTCTTATTTTTCTTTGATAATCATTTTTGTTCTCTTAACCATCAACTAACTTGACCTAACTATACAAATGCAGCCAGCCTAATTCCTATGACTGTCCTTTTCCCTTTGATATATTTGAATTAAATTTGGGCACCTATTTCCTTTTTGCAATAGTAATTTTTCTTTATCAACTAGTTGTTAGGAAGCAGTTACCAGTAGCTGTGGTACAGTTAGGGAGTAGAAGTCAAAACACTAAGACTACATAAAACCAATTACAACAAATGATCCAAATAGCATGCAATTAATGGCTAATAACTAGTAGTAGTTAATTAAAATCACTGTCACCTCCCTCTTATACAATTGCAACTATTATTTTATCTATTGTACTCCAAATGGCATAAAAAAAATTTCTACTTTAATTTTCAGCACAACCATAGATCCCAAATTCTTCCCTTTTTTTGTTTGTTTCCCATAAAGTGCTTCTGCAGAATATAGTTTAATTCCTATAAATAAATTAGTTTCATCAAAACAAATAGAGAGGTTAGATAAAAGAAAAGAAAAGGAAAAAAAAAAAAAAGGAAAACAACGTACTTGATGATTATGGGTATATCCATTTCCCAAAAAACATGTTAGCATTAAGTGTAGATAAGGGCAAGGGCTGATTCTAAACTGATGCAGCATGCAGCCTTCATAAAACTAGCACAGAGGAGTAGGAGATGTGCTGTTTGCAGCAAATATAATGGAAGCTAAACTAGGCAACTAAGCTTCTTTTCCAAGAAACCCATCTTAATTTTATAGCCATCTTGGAAAACCAGATCAAAAGAGAGACATCTACCTCATCCGATCTAACTTCCATAACAAACTGGAAACCATTACCTCTACTCTATCTCCTAAAATTGGTGAATACTCTTTTGGAAATACTTCTAAGGCCATGCATACTTCAATTAAAATGCTCTTAATCTTCTTCCTTTTTCCATTACTTTTCCTAATCAGCGTTTCAAGATTTAGTTGAATAGAGAACTTTCTCTTTTTCTACACTCAGCTACCTTTGTGCATATTGGAATTATAAAGAACACTTGACCCAGTTCATTTTATAGGGAAAAAAAAAAAAAAAGCTCTGTACATTGACTTTTTTCTTTACAAATAGAAGTGTGTAGCTGTTAGGTAAGTTTCTATACAAGTGTGATTGGCATTTTTCCTTGAGAAGGGCATAGCTTAATCAAGGATGTTAGCTGTGATATGTTGTTAGATAAGAGGGTATTACTTACGAGTAGTTGAAGATGGCAATTATTTTGGATAAATTGAAGAAGAGATGTATAATCTCAATTTGACTCCCAGAACTTATATCCAATGATCAAATATATGTAATTTAAATTTTTTTAGCAATTAGCTTCCTGAATTTATATCAAAAGACCTAAACTTTTCTAGCAAATAGCCTCTTGAATTTTTGTCCAAGGGCCACATACACCAAACTTTAAAAAAAATTTAAATAAAAATAATATTAGATTTTTGGATTTTAATTAAAATATAAAAATTAAAAAAAATATATTTATTTCATTATTTTACTGATACAATATCTAGTGATTATACAAGAGCATATTTAAAAAAATATTAAAATTTGAATTTAATTGATTCAAAAATAAAAAGTATTAAATAAGCCAAATTTTAACTTTCTAAGGATTAAATAACTCAAATTGGTCTATAACTCGTTATTTTTGAATCAATTAAATCTAAATTTTAAATTTTATCAAATAAGTTTTTGTACAGCGCGTCACTAAATATTACATCAGTAAATTAATAAATAAATATTATTTTTAAATTAGATGTATATAACCTTTGCATACAAGTTCAAGAGGTTATTTGCTGAAAAAGAAATTAAATTAGATATATTTGATATTTGGACATAAATTCATAGAATTATTTGCTAAAAAAGTTTAAATTTGATGTAATTAATCTTTAAATATAAATTCACGGTAAATTCACCCTTTTTTGGATGTATAACTAATAAAACTCTAGTCAGAATGGAGTTGTATAGTTGCTGTTAGAGTGGAAATTTGTAGCAATTACAATCCACAGTTATATTGTTTTTCTTTTTCAGAAAAATGGACATCCATGGTACTAAGGAGATTGACTTCAACAGGAATGAGCAGTCAATCAGTCAAAATGAATTTGATCACTAATTGTAAAACGTGACCGATCAGAGTTTTACTAGAGGAAGGTTGTGAAGTGGTACCTTAGCAGTCTACTCTGTAATGACCCTGTGATTCTGCATGGCTGAACTCTATTACGAGGAGCTAGTTTTAAAGGATTACATCCCACATCAAATTTACTTGAACATCTTCCTGAACATTGTCGTCATTTAACCTCAGCATAGTTGGAAGAAACGAAGAAATGGCCACGTTATTGCAAATTTCGATGAAAGCTATTCCATTATTCCAAAATCAGAATATAATTCATCAGTTGAATCAAGGAAGGGATTAGTTTCCTATAGTTCAAGTTTTACAAGTCAGCTGGAAATGGTTGAAGGTCATTAGAATCTTCATTTTTCAGAGAGGTACAAAAATTTGATCTTCAAATAGGATATATACAAATTAGCCAGAATACCAAAGCGTAATCTACAACAGTTGGCAGAATTTACAAAGACAAGGAAGATTTAAACTTCAAAAATATTCATAATCTCAACATCCCTTCTTTACTCATTCTGTTCATGATTCGTGATGCATCATTCAATCTATTTTGCCTTTCATATATGCTGGCAACAACAAGATGCAACTCCTTTTTGTTAATGTTAGGATCAGAATCCAGCTTCTCAAACAGGGATTCTACCATGATAAAATCTTTTCTTGCACCATAGAGGCTCAGCATCTGAAAGTGAACTTCATCTGGAAAAACACACTCCTCTTCCTGCATTTCTCTATATACAGCATCTGCCTTCTCAAATTCCCTCAACTTCCCATAAGCATTCAACACAAGAGCAATAACATCAGAATCAGGGAAATATCCAGCTCCTCTCATCTTCTCAAAAACCTCAACAACATTTGCAGGCCTTTTGTTTCTTGAGAATAGCTCAATCATGCATCTAAAGACGGATATATCCTTCACCTCCCCAGCATCAAAAGCCTGACGAAAAACCCATGTGGCCTCTTCTATCCTACCAGCTCTGGCAAGAATTTTAATGGCAGTGTCCCTAGGAATTATATCTGGGCATTTAAGATCATGAAGCAGACGCTTGGCATGAGCAACAAGACCTGCCCTCTCGTAAGCTACAATCATTGTTTGATAGAGAACCTGATCAATCTCAACCCCTGAACTCCTCAGCTTTTGAAACAACATTGCTGCCCTATCCAATTTCCCTGCCTTACCCCAAATAGAAATTATTGTTGAGTACGTAATGGCATTTGGTTCGATTCCTCTTTTCTGCATCTCTTGCACGAGATTTGTGGCCTTTTCATGCTCAAGTGATTTCCCATAAATCTTGATCATGGTATTATATGTGACAACATTCTGCTCAATCTCTTTCCTCTGCATCAACCGAAATAAATGAATAGCTTCCCCAAAAAGTTCAGCTTCACCATAGACCTTCAAAAGGGTATTATAACTAACAACATTCGGCTCAATCCCCATCTTCCTCATACTCCAAAACAACCTATCAGCTTCCTTAACCATGTCAAGCTGTCCATAAACATCAATCATAATATTACATGTCATTAAATCAAGCGAGCAATTTGCTTCATTCATTTCCGCAAAAACAGATAAGGCCTCAACAAACTTCTCATTCTCAACATACACACTCAACAGCGTTGAATAACTAACAGTATCAGGCAAAACTCCGACCTCTCTCATCTCATGAACTAACATTCTCGCCTCTCTAAACAACCTTGCTTTACCAAACACATTAATCATAGAATTATAAGCAACTAAGTCTGGCGTAATCCCACTTCTTTTAAGCCTCATAAATATAGAAATAGCCTTAGAATAATCACACAACTTCCGCGAAAGCTCAATCAAGTTACTATACAAAACAAGATCACCAGAGACACGATCTTGCTCCATTTGCTGTAACCAAAAAAGGGACTCATCAAACATACCCGCTTTACCAAAAGAAGTAATAAGGGTAGAATAAGTATATCTATCCGGAGAAAGCGCTCTTTGACGCATTTCATCAAACAGGCCATGTGCAAGGTCCCACTTCTTGGCTCGAAGCACATTACGCAGAACAACATTGTAAGCAAACACAGAAGGTGAATATCTAGCAACCTCATTAATCCAATCAAGGAGAGCTAAGGATCTTTGCCAATCGGCTTCTTGCGAGATAAGCGAAACCATGAAACGAATTGAGAGTTGTCTCTCTTTATAAGGCGAAAGTAAAGAATACAATTCTACTTCATTTTGGGTTTGGGAAATTGAAATTAATAGCTGTTTCATGTCCACACTATGGTCTAAATAAGAAGGCGTTGTTTTCTGGGTTCTTGTCCACATGTCTCTTTTGGTTGCTGAAGAAGAGAGGAGGAGAAAGCGAGTAGTAATGGGTCTTGAGAAGGTGTAGATACGGGATTTGGGTAAGGGTAACAGTGGAAGAGAAAATATGGGGTCTAAGACTTGCATTGGAGAAGGAAATGATGAGAGCGAAGACATTGGATTTTTAGCGAGTGATGGATGGTCCTGTTCTGGAACCAGTGGAAGATTTTTCAGCGATACTTTTGTTTTTCTTTTTTTCTTTTTTTTGTCAGACAAAACAGTTTAGTTTCGCTATTGCCACGTCAGCGTCGGCGTATAACAAATGGTGGCGGGTCATTTCTTACCGTTGAAACTATAAACATGACAGTTAATCACCCGTTTTCTTAAATCTTTCCAACTCAAAAACAATAGGAGACACTGCGCTATTACATGCTTACTAACAGCTATAATGTCCATACAGTACAGAGAGAGAGAGTGGAATTTCTCGCCAATATGCATCTTATGGTTCCTTGAATCATGGCCTAGGCAAGTTGGCTGTTACATATTTCACAATGTGATTTTATGGCTTTTTCTTTTTGAATTATAAAGGAAACTAATTTCTTTGGCTAAATTTTGTTAGTGCATAGAATTTCTTCCTTTTTCTAGTTTGAACTAAAAGATCTCATTCTTTTAATGTTGTTTAGATGCTGTCGAATTCTGCAACAAATACAATCTACATTTACAAAGTTTTCCTTTCTCTTTTCTAGTAATCTTAAAAATGGAACATGGATATACTCCACAGGAAAAAAAATTACAAATTTTATGCAAAAGGAATTGGCTTGAAGGTATAAACATGGGCATTTCCAAATTTTCATAGTTATGGATGAATATGATGACTATTTATTCATTGGAAGATGCATGATCAAGTCTACAACAATTTATTTATAAAGGAATCATTCTTGCGTTCCAATTTTATCTTCCCACTGGATGGTGGTGTTTAGTTATTGGAGTCGAGCAAAGTTCCAAAAAAGCAATAATGAAAAGGATAAGAGTTGTAGTAACTGCATTGATGAATGGCTCAGCTGTTCCCCAGCAGAGGGTGAAGGGGAAGGAGCAGAGGGACCTGGACTCGGACGAGTAGCTGTGACATTTTCCTTTGAGCAGAAGTAGTTGCACCGACTTGGTCGAGCAACTCTATACACACCACTGCTGGCTAAGATGAAAACGTCTTTCCTGTTATCCTGACCAAAAGAGAATATGAACCCCATTGCAGGGAGAGAACTCTCTTCTTCAGTTGTACATGGGATAGGAGAATCGTGAGCACAAGTCACAGAAAGTGACGTACTAGTGAAGTTTCCACTATTTCGAGGGCTTTCTGTGGCTGCCCATATTGCCCCAGCATATAAATCTGCGTACAGGTATCTGAAAAAGGAGGATTATAGTTATAATTGTCATCAACACAAGTCATTCCCCCAGTGTTGAGTTGTTTATAAAATGAGTTCATTAATATTCTATATATTCCGTGGATATTGATCATGTACAAGTTTTATAAGGAAGATATGGTCATATGCAAGTGGAATGCTAGTGATAGTCATTACACAAAGTAGTATAATTTGAAACTATCACTTCTTTGGTTTCTGTTGATTCAATGAGAAAGGGCTTAGCTAGCTAGTTAGAACTTTCTAATCCATGTTTTAGTTGAAAGAACATGTTAGATATTTTGTAAAATCCTATTAGGCATCAGAATAATGAGAATCAAGCTTTCTCACCTTCCATTCATGCATGGATCTGTCATTGACCGATAGAAATAGCCACCTGTGATTGCAGCAAATCCTTCGACCTTGTTTACATCAGAGTGATTGTATCCCATTACAGGGAAAATTGGGTTTATGGAGCTAGCTGATGTATTTCCTCCTGGAGAACTTGGAGGATTGTAAAGAAAGGGGCCCTCATAAACTCGCCAGCCATAGTTTCCACCCTTAGTGATAATGTCCACTTCTTCATATTGTTCCTGCAAGACCATTGCCCATATATCAGAAACCATGGAGAAAGATGACAAGGTCGAAAGTTTTGGCGTACGAAGAATGCCCATTGTTACGGGCAAAACAAATGATAATAATATGGAAAGATAGACGCACATGTTTGATACAAAGATCACAGAGTATGTTGAAGCAATCATTTGTGGGAATTAACAAACTTGAATCCAATTTATAGCTACGCCAAAAATGTATGTGGCAAAGAGTCTTATGACAGATCAATGGTATGTGAGAAAAGCTGCTGATTACCTGCCCAACATCTGCACATAGAAAATAGGAAGGCCTTTCTGCATCAAAACTACATCTCCAGGGATTTCTGAACCCTAAGGCCCAAATTTCAGGTTGCAAATCCTTATCTTCAATGTATGGATTATCACCGGGAACAGAATAGTTACCCCACAAACCCAAGTCAATTATTGTTTGTGCACCTGAAAAATTGCAAAAATGTGAATTTTGAGAAAAATGATGTAAAATTCAATTAATTCGCCAAAAGGAAATGTAAACTACTGGCTTGTAAGTTTAAACTACTTCAAAAGTACTCAGGAAAGAGGACTTCTATCCAGAACTCAATTAAACAGGTACATTTCTTTCTCATTCTGCTTTCGAAACGTACACCTTGTGTCACCAGCGAAAGATCTACAGAAGCATTCTATTCTATGAAGCCCAATTAACTCTCTATTCACAACTCTTATGGTTGAAAATCCTTCTGACAGATGAGAGTAATCTATACTCTTTCACCAAAGACCTAAGGATAATATCATAATAAACAGTAGGTCATCACTTTGACATGCTGAAAGAAGGCAACTTGGCTCTTGTCTAGTGCAAAATACTTTTTGCTCATTGCAGTTGCAAAAGGCACATCTTCAAGAATAGTCGAAAGTGGATCTTTACATACACAAACCAAACAATATATAATGTAAAATAGTAATTCAGAAAGGCCAAAAGAATATGCAACTGAAAAAGTCCATGAGATGGACAGAATCCCAAACGAAAAGCGTATGTGTCAAAATACTTACTGGGTGTGTTATCTATGTCTAGCCTCATAATCTTTCCAAGCAAGGATTTCTTGTTTTGTGAAAAGTTGTAAGGATCACCTCTACTTCCTCCATCTCCCATCATAAAATATAAATACCCATCTTCAGGTCCAAAGATTATTTGACCACCATGATGGGATGTAAATGGAAGACCCATGGTAAATATTCTTCTAACTTCAGCAGGGTGGGCATTTATTACCTGCAATTGAAGTCAAGATAGAACGGATCATAATACTGATAAATGATTGTTAAAAATATAAAGCTATCAAATTGTTCAGAGTTTTACCAAGGAAGGTTGTGACAAGGCACCATTAGCAGTGAACTCTGCTATGACACTGTGATACCGGCATGGCTGTGCTCCATTATCCGGAGTCAGTTTTGAAGGATCACATCCCACATCAGAATTACAGGAACATCTTCCTGAACATTGAGGCCATCTAACCTTATCACAGTTAAAAGAAACATAGAAGAGACTATTTTGTTGAAAATTTGGATGAAATGCTATTCCCATCATCCCAAACTCGGAATCAGAATATACTTCATCAGTTAAATCAAGAAAAGGATTTGATTCATCAAGTGTTAATTGTTCTCCAGAACCCTCTGTTGGAATAGTTGCCAACCAAATCTTACCCTGTTGGTTTGCCAAGAAGGCTCTATTTGAACCATCAGGATGAGCTACCATATTAAGGTAGGAACCGTTTCCAATTTTTTCAAGGCAAATGCCACTTGGAGGACTTGGGCTTTCGGAACTGTTCAGCGAAACTGGTTTGCCATCAAAACATACTGAACCATCAGCTAACATTCCTCCAAATTCATTGCAGAAAGCATTCTTGGACTGCCATAAATCAGTGAGCTTGGAAGAAGAATTAGTCACTGTTCCACCTTTTCCTGGAGACGGAAATGGAGAATTTGATACTGTGACATTGTGGCACCCGTCCCAGACTTTTGAGCAAAAATCACCGGCAGCAAATTGTGACTGGGTTGAGTTTGCTGAAAGTGTGGAATTGCAAAGAACGGGAACTACACGAGGTACAGATTCAATTCTATATAAATCTGCTGAAAAAGGGTCGCATCTCTGCCAAATACAATAATTCAATGCATATAACTTGGTTAAATAATGTTCTGAAATCAGTGCCCAATTGCCTAAGCAGGGAAACCATTTACATGTTTGTTTTGCATTTGGCCTGTAGACCAAATTCCAGCTATATTGAGCCTTCATGCCAACAATCTATACTATCGGAGGATAGATCAAGGAACGATGAGATGTCCTTAAATATAATTAAATATTGCAATTCAAAATGGATTAAAGAGAAAAACAACATCAAACATAATTCATTCAATTGATCAATGAATTAGCTCAAGATGACTTGAAACATCAATTCTGATAAAGAAACAGAAATAACTGTTCTATAGAAACACTTACCGAGCAGAGTATTGATTTTAGAAGAGAAGCACAACCAGGAGAAGAGACGTTCAATGCTTTAAATTGCTTCTTCAACTCCCGATCTTCAGTGGAGTTACAACAAACACTTCCATTGTATTGGCAGAAAGACAGAGAGGTTTCTGGGACAAAGGGTGCCCCTATTCCAACAAATACAATTACAAATAATAAAAAAATGCAGTCAAAAACAAACAAAACCATGGGAATCAAAAGTGAAAGGAACTGAATGGATTAAATAACCAAAGGAAAAGAAAAAAAAAACCCACTTAAATTAGTACACAGTGGATGTGAATAACCATAATCAGTGACCACCAGCAAGTTACAAAGGAAGAAGATGATGATGGCAAGAACCCCACGCATCTCTCCAACTCAATGACAATGCAAGAAAACGCAACACCATCAAACAGACACCAGCCTTAAGATTTTCAACAATAAAGAGTTGAAAATCTATAGTTACTCAGGAAACTAATAAACCCTATTAAAAAAAGTAGATTAAAAAAGCATGACTTAGACATTATCCAATTCTTTCAACTGCCAAGAACTTAATAAAATATTGCCTAGAACACATTATCTATCAAAAGAATAATATCACTTCAACCAAGTAATAGTAATAAACATATTATCAAACCAAGATACTTGTCTGTTACTGGGACACACTTGACTTTTTCAATTCCAAAAATCAGAAAGCCATGTCTATATATGTTGATATATATAAGAACAGTTATGCATGTAATAACAAACAGCTACAAAAGTTGGGTTTTGTCAGATAATAAAAGTACAATAACCTTTAGAAAAAAGGGTAATAATTTGTGTCTCTCATGTATCAGCTTCATAGATTAAAGTGATAAATCTTTTTTAGAAATTGAGGCTTTATAATATAAATATTATTATTATTATTATGAAAATAGAATGAAAATTTTAGTTTGGCCTCTTTTAAATTATTTCAAAAATATATGATTGTAAAATGGACCAATTTTTATTATTTTTCTCTCCCTTTAAGACTTTTAGACACGTAATTATCATGATGACTATTGGTTGTACGTCATTTTTACAAGTATCGTCCCTAAATTATTTGTAATTTAACATAATTATGTTTTTATAATGATAATATGGTAAAGTTCCAAATTGATATATATCAAAATTGTTGAGCTATTATATTGTCTCACAAATTGTTGAGATTATTATATAATAACTTCTCATTATATTGTTTATAGGAATAAGTTTTCATTATTAAAAACAATTTGTTGATGGTAAAAGGGTGACTTGATGTTGTAAGCCCTTATATCTTTTGCGGCACATGAGAGGAGATATTAGTATAATATTTTAATATTTTTATTATATAACTACTTACTTCATAAATTTAAAATGAATGTTTTAGTAAACTCTTAATTATAAGTTTAGAGAGTATAAAATATAACAAGTCACCTTCAACATTATAGATAAATAAATAAATAAATAAATGAACATCCTTGATTTACAGGGGCCTAATTAATCAAATTCATCAAAAGGTTCTTCTATCTGGTGTTGAATAGAATTAATTAATTTCACCGTATATACATTTACTGCCAACAATGTCATTGTTGCTGAGCCTTGCATTGTCTACACTGTTATCGCCATTTCCATTAGTGAGAAGCCCATCAGAATGGTCCTTGCAAAGGGCAAGTTGCTTGTTCACAAGGGTAAGTTCTTGCATAACCTGTTGAATTTGGGACTGGAGATGGCATACTACGCCGCGGCAGCCATGAACAGGGTATTCAGCGCGCATGTTGGACTCATATTTTATGGATACCATAACATCTTCTCTCTTATCTTTATCCGCTTGCCGTAGCATCTTCTGAATCCTGCAAACACCGAACAACCGTTGCGCGTTTCGAAACGTTTCCTCTTGATCGGCTGGAAAATACGGAGCTAAAGCACATGCTTCAGCACATTTTCTTCTGCGGTACTTGCAAGCTGCACAGGCTTGCTGGCTTGTGCTTCGTCCTTTGCCTGCCATGAGCACACGCAAGTAAATAGACATGACAAAAGGCCAGAGAGTTGGCTAATTAAACAATAAAATAGCAAAACTCATATAGGGCTTTGTTATATACATGATAAGTTTCGGGTTCAGTTTGAAAATGGGAATTTATCCTTTCTTTTTTATCATATATATTTGATTTTGTTTACTTGACATGAAAGTGAACAAACAAGTGTCAAACCCTACCACAATCAGAAGTCTCTAACAGTTATCTTAACAATTCTCTTTCTTTTTAAAAAAAAAAAAAAAAAAAAGAGTGGAGGTGAATTTTTCCCATTCCTTTCCTTCCCCTTTTCCTGACAAAAATATATTTCTGCCTAACAAAATAACTAGCGATTCCATCTTTCCCAATTGCCCAACAATTCAACTCATCCATACTAGGAATAGCAATGGATCAACTTTTCTTTGAGATACGATATTATATAATATAAGGACGGGTTTAAATAATATAAAATCAAATTCAAACGACTTTAAATTTAATTTTAATATTTACAATAAATTTATATAGAATTCGAATTTTGCATTCAGAGATCGTAAATACTTGTTTAATATTAACAATTATTTAAATTTATATTTTATATTTTTTTTATTTACTCAGTTTAATATTATAGGTTGTTTTATTGATTTAATTTATATTTTTTTATTTCATTAATACTTGTATTACATTAAGAGTTTTTGTTATGAATGAGTTTGTGAAGGGAAGTGCCCACCTAATTCATTTACATAAATAGATTTTTAGTGGGTAAAGTATCTAATACTAGGTTAAATATTTAAAAAATAATATTTTATAATAAATAATATAAATAAATTTGAAATTGAATAATATGTAGATAGTAGTAACTGAATTTGAAAGTAGAACGAATTATTGTTTCCATTCCTAATCCTTAACATAGTCTAAACCTCATCATAACTTGTTAAAGTATGAATACAACCTTGTCGGACCATTAAACATCACCAAATTCTGTCACAAGGCAACATTTTTCTTTAACAAACAAGAGTACAATTGCTTAATTAT
The DNA here is from genome assembly GCF_019578655.1 of Ricinus communis. NCBI lineage: Eukaryota > Viridiplantae > Streptophyta > Magnoliopsida > Malpighiales > Euphorbiaceae > Ricinus > Ricinus communis. Next base: position 29,671,031 of record NC_063260.1, on the reverse strand, counting down.
CTTATAAACCCTAAATTTTGAATGCTTACTGAAAAGGACAAGAAAAATTAATTGTGGATTGACCAATTTTTAATTTTAAATATATAATCTTTTTAGTATATTACTTTCTTTATATAATAAAAGTTAACAAGATATCATGTAAATATAAAAATTGTCACGTTAACACTGATATATCAATTTACTTAATTTTACTAATTAAATAAATCACATGTTAATTTATTAAAAAATAATAAAAGTTTAAGGTTGGAAACAGTCAAACATATATATAAGTTAGTTTTACATCTGAAAAGAGAAAAAAAAAAAAGAAGAAAAAGTACAAATTGAAGCCGTGTCTTCAACGCCATTCATTTCCTAGTAATCAATCCGTTCGATTTTATATTGACCTGGTAATCTTAAAAACACCATAACAATTTTATACACTGTAAATTAATAAAAAAATTTATATTGCATCATAATTCTTTTAAAAAATCTAGAAAATAAATATTTTTATAAATTCAAATTAAACTAATTATTATTATTTTAATTATAAAATCAAATCAATAAATACAATTTAATAAAAATTTCAATATTTAATATTATTTTATAAATTTTAAAAAATAATAATAAATTAAGTATTTTTAATTTCTTTAAAATTTTAATATTTTATTAATACAGCAATATAAAAATTATTTATTAATTAATTTTGATATTATATATATTAACATATCAATATAATTGATATTTCTATTTTTAGAATTAAAAATCTATTTTATTATTAAATATAATATTAAAATATAATTTGAGATGTTATTTTTATATTAAAATTATTATTTAATTATAAAAATAATTTATTAGTCAATATAATATTAAAATATAATTAATATGCTACTTTTTAAAATAAAATTAATGCTACTATTTTCTAAGATAGAATTATTATTATTATCCGATAGAAAATTATTTATTAGCTAATATAATATTAAAATATAATTAATATTTTATCTCTTAATATTAGAGTTGGTGTTTAATTAGAAATAAAATTTATTAATTAATAAATTAATAAAAAATTATAAAATTACACATAAATTTAAATTTAATAATGTCAAAGTAGTACACATATCAAAATAAAAAATTGATATGTCAAAAATTAAATATACGTATCAAAAAATTTAAAATTTTAAAAATTAATATATATATATATATATAAATTAAAAATTAAAATATTAAAATACCTAAAAGATCAAAATTTAAATATTTAAATATACATTCTACTAAAACAAATTATATTGTCTCATAATTTTATTTTTTAAGAAAATTGTCATGATTTCCTTGAAGTACTAAACTATTCATACCTTTGTCAGCTTATTTTTTATATAAAAAAATAAAAAAATAAAAAGCCAAACGGGTCGAAGTTTGATATCAACTTGGTCAAGTCAAATCATTTTCTATTGGATTTTGTTTTCTGCTAATTTTGATTAAGTGATAATATATCTTGGGTGCTAATACTATTCTTTTTGTTTTTTAAAATAATGTTGGAAATTACCTTTTCTATAATTTATTGGTCTTGAAAATTTACCAAGATTACGTACTTTTCACCCATAATTATATTTCATACTATAAAGAGCCTTTCTCCAGCATCACTTCATCATCTTTATCTTCTTTAATTTCTCTCCATTCTCAAGCTAAGACTTTTCTTCACTAGTCATGGAGTTCTTTAACAAAGCCAGAGTAGTAAGACTGAAGAGCTACCATGACAAGTTCCTGATAGCAGACGATGATGAAGAAACAGTTCGACAGAGCCATGACGGATGCTCTCACAGGGCACGTTGGACCGTCGAGTTCATCCAAGGCGACTCCCACCACGTCCGACTAAAAAGTTTCAGCGGCAAGTACCTAACAGCCTCAGATGAGGAATTCCTACTGAGCGTTTCAGGTAAAAAAGTATTGCAAACCATGCCAGTATCACATAAGGATAGCTCCATCGATTGGGAGCCCAGAACAGAAGGGTTTCATGTGAAGTTAAGAACAAGATGCGGCAAGTTTCTACGTGCCAACAGTGGCGCGCCGCCATGGAGGTACTCGGTCAGACATGACATTCCCTATAGAACTTCTACGCAAGATTGGATTCTTTGGAAAGTTGAAATGGTGGACATACTAGAATTTGATTCAATCCCTGGTAATGTATCTCTTGGGTCGAGCTTCTCTTCCTCGTTTTCATCAGATTTTTCTGGTTCAGAATCATGTTTGGAGATTCATTCTTCAATGGTGAATCCTGTATCTAGTGATAGATCCAAATTAGTAACAGAGGTATGTAAATTCTTTTTTCTATATTTCCTTTTCTATTCTTTAGTTTGGAAAATTATGTCATTTTCCCTTTTAATTAAAAACTCAAAACAGTTCAGTATTCCGTTTTGATTGAAACTATTGATGGAAATATACAACTGTGAAATACCTTATTCAAATCAAGCCAACAAAATTGAACCACCAATCTTTAATTTAATATGATAAATTATAGTCAAGGTTTTCGTACCTCAATATCTCCCATCTAACCAACATTTTCTCTTTTCAACTGTTTTTTTTTTTTTTTTTGAGATATTTATCTATTAAATCTATTGATGTCAACTTAACTGTTTATGAACCTTATATTGGCTACAAAAATTCTTCAATTATATATTTATATGAAATGCCAATTACAAAATAACCAGCCATTATAATTGACCAACCCATTAAAATTTAAAGAATTTCCCAGCGATAATGATAACACTTACCCATACAATATATAAATGTCTTGAGAAATACTTAAGTTGACACTGAAGATTTTCCCTCTTTCTTTTTTCCTTAGCTAAAGAAGGATTATTCAAGAAACAAGAATATGTGAACATCGAAAGGAAAAGGTTCCTATTTCAATGGGCGCTTCCTCAATTTTTGAAAGGATCATTGAGTTTTGAATTATATAATATATATTATTATAATAACATGTGTTATCCCCATGAATTTTCTTAAAATCCTCATTCAGTTTTCGAATAAAGTATGAATTGGGTTCCCAATTTTGACATTTCTATCTTTTGATGGGAAAAGTACAAAATAATTGGTTACCCATTGAAATCATTTTCCGTTTCATTTGCTCATATATGATATATGCACTTGACTATGGTATCAAAGTCTAATTTAACTTGCTTTTTAGATTAAATAATTCCTGATTGGTATTTAAGAAATCTCAAATTAAAAATCTACTGAACATACTAAGTAAGCTTATGCAAAGGAAATAATTTTTTTTTTTTTTTTAAGAAAAAAAAGAAGTACAAAGAATAATTATCACCAGGGAAGATGCATCGGAAAGAAATGATAATACAGGTAGCTACTCATTTACCAATAGTATTAAGAACAATTTACTTTTTTAGTTTCTTGCCTAATATAAAAACCGCAATAGTGCCATTAGGTGCTTAACTTGCGGGATTAAATTTTTACATATATACACTAAAAAAGAAACAAATTTTAATGTGGGTGTTTGGTTTACTGAATTAGTTTCTAAGATTAGGAGAATCTCCTGATCAGAGTACCAGTAATTTTCTTTTTCTGGGAAGCTGTTTTTCAGTTTCTCATCTGTACAAAATGAATGAAATTTATGAAATTAGAGAGAAAAGTTGCTGTGTTGCTTCCTTGGAATAGAATGCCAGAAGCATTTCACATAATCCCTTTCTGCTTCTTCATTGATCTTAACAAAAATTTGCATGCTATATATACATATACCTTGTTTCCAAAAACCATTAATTATACATCCATCTTGATATATTGATCCAGAACGGAATGGAACTTTTCCAAAAAGCCAAAGTGGTTCGTCTTCGAAGTCACCATGACAAATACCTGATAGCTGATGAAGATGAAGAAACTGTTACCCAAGATAGAAATGGTTTAACCAAGAATGCAAGATGGACGGTAGAAATTATCGAAAAATCCCAGTGTTTGCGCTTCAGGAGTTGTTACGGCAAATACCTGACAGCTTCTAACATGCCATTCCTGTTAGGAATGACAGGCAAGAAAGTCCTGCAAACATTGCCAAGAAGATTAGATTCATCTGTCGAATGGGAACCCATTAGAGAAGGGGTCCAAATTAAACTTAAGACACCTTATGGGCAATATTTAAGAGCAAATGCAGGCTTACCACCTTGGAGAAATCATATTACACATGATATTCCTCATAGAACTTCAACACAAGATTGGATTCTTTGGGCTATTGATCTTGTAGAGATAAGAGTACAAGAACCTCCTCCGCCACCGCAAGCCATAACTCAACGAGCGGAAATTGTGCGTTACGAACGACCTCCGCCTACCAACAATAACCACATTGAGGCTGCGGCACCTTCTGATCCTGGTTCACCTACTGCAATTTCGCTTCAATTCCCTAAAAATTCAAGCACTGAGGTATAAAATGGCTAAGTATTTGCGAGCATTTTTAATTTAAAACCACCGTCGTGAATCTGCTGATCAGAAGCAACTAAATTTCGTAATATTCTTTGGCATTATTTAGAATAAATTATTCGCCTTGAATGTATTCGTACAAAATCCTGTAGATCTCGCATGATTCCGTTCCTTGCAAAATGACTTCTTTGTTGAATAGCAACAAAAAGTTTTCTTTGACTTTCTAGACGCAGGAATGTTTCAAAAAATCAGCTTCTGACCTCAATTTCAGATACAAACAGATCACCGACGCTATTTGGGTTTCTTATTTGATGAATTTTAATGCAGATTGACGAACCATTGGTGGGCGTTCCAGTAAAGAATGAAGGAAGGTTGATTCATTATAATGTGGCGAACGAGAATGGTGAAGTTGATGAAAACAAAAGGCAATCATTTACTTTCAAAGGAAGTGTGGTGGAGCAATTGAAGCAAAAATTGGAGGAAGAAACAGGGCTGCAAGATATCCTTGTTTGTTCTCGAAATCCATTGAATGGGAAGCTTAATCCCCTTCGATTACATCTTCCTCCAAACAATGCAAATATGCATGTTATTGTGGTTCCCTCACCAGGGAAAGGTTAGAAATCCTGATGCTCTCTCTGACACAGAGTACATCACCCTTCATTTAATGATCCTATAGGGTAGCTAAATGCTGTTGCCCTATTAACAATACAATCGCATTTTTTCAGGCTTGCTAAAAGAATTTTCTTGTAGTGATTCTGACATAGAATCCTGTAAAAAAGGTTGATATCTGAGTGATTCCTATAACAGAAAATTTTCCTTTCATTTATTTGTGGCAATTAGTTTGGAAGATCGCCAATTATATAAAAGGGGCAAATTTCTAAACTTTCATCACCAATTCTTTGTCATGCTGATCCAGATTAGTGTATTTCCTTCTTTTGGTGGTTTATGGTTCATGATTTATGTTGATTTAAGATGTTTCTCTTGTGCAATTCAACAGCATCATCAAATATTGGGCAACTTGAGAGTCCATCTGCAGCGTAATTGAATTTGCATTGTCATTCACAACATTACGTGTGGATATTGCTCAAGTTGGAGGCCGGGAAGGGGGTGAGATTGGCAGAGTTTAAATTGGATCATTGCTCAATCAAGATAATCTTGATTATCCACGGGTCATCTTGTGGAATTTCTTTTGAGGGCTATTTAATGTTATACGGGTCCTTCTTCCTTTGTTGGCTGTTTTTCTTAATCCTTTTGTAATTGTTAATAATACTTTGAGGTTTTCTTTGGTTTTAAAGTTTTTCGAAATAATTAATTTTAGCACTCTAAGTATTGTGTCATTTTAAGTTTAGAAATGATTAACACAAATTTTAGATCATTGTAAGTTTAATGCAAGTTTAAATGAGTTTTAGTTGCTATAAGATAAGTATTTGTGAGATTTGATAAAATGTTTCGGTTTAAAACTTCCTGTTGAAAGAAAGTATATTTCTGCAGAATACAGCCCTAAAACAAACTTCTCAAACAATTATAATTTCAAATGGAATCTCAGATCAAAGTAACTTAAACGCTTATTATAGTACTACCTTTAAGAAACCTCCATATTATTGTAAACTTTTTCCTCTACAAAAGATGGTGTAATCAAGTCCGGCAATAACAGTTCCAGTATTGCGTGCATTTGAGCTACATCTTTATTTGACACATCTCCAGAAACAAACTCATTTACCATCCCATTAACTTCTATCATACTACAGCCAGGTGTTTTCTTCAACCCTCTTTCGCCAATCAGCCTATGTATCTTAGATGCATCCTCACCTCTTCCAGTACTCAAATAAATATTCCACAACTGAACAAAAGCTGCATCCTCTTCATTGCCATTACCATTTTCTAGTTGTAGAAGCTCCTGAACAGCAAATTCTGCAAGCTCAGCATTCTTATGTGTTCGACAACTACTTAACACAGCACCCCAAACTGAAGCAAGTGGCTTCATGGGCATTCTCTTTATAAGTGCAAGTGCTTCATCCCATCGACCTGCCCTGCATAACAAATCCACTACACAACTGTAATGCTCATGTCTAGGCACTATTCCATATCTTGCTTTCATGTTGTCCAAAAGAAACCGCCCTTCCTCTTGCAAACCAGCATGTGTACAAGCCGTTAGAACCCCGAGGAGGACAACCCCGTCAGGCCTAAGCCCATCTTCCGCGTGCATCCTCTCCAAGTAGTGAATTGCTTCCCTCGCATACCCATGTATTGCATATCCCCCAATCATGGCTGCCCATGAGAATGCGCTCCTTTTAGGCATCTCCTCGAAGACTTGCACTGCCATATTTATCCATCCACATTTTGCATACATATCAACTAGTGCTGTCCCAATAAAAACATCGAATCCCAATGTGGTCTTCTTAACATATTCATGAATCCACTTCCCTTGCCATAGAGCCCCAGATTTAGCACAAGCCGCCAACGCAGTAGTCACACAAAATTCATCAGGCTCAACCCCCTTGACAAACATAAATCTGAACACCCTCAAAGCCTCACTCTCCAAATTGGACTCAATGTACCCATTCATAAGCACATTCCATTGAATAACATCTGGTCGGTGAATTTCATCAAACATCTTATGTGCATCACTCATTATTTTACACTTCGCATACAATCTAACAACAGCAGTTTGAATATGCCCATCTGATATAATCATTCCATTTTTACATACCCAACAATGTATTTGCTTACCCAGAAAAGGCCAACTTGCATTTGCGCACGCAAACAGAACAAAGTGAAAAGTATGGTTTTGGGGCTTTATATTACCATATTTTAACATGAAATCAAAGTAATGTAGAGCTAAATGAGGATTTGAACTACGAGTATAAGCTCTAATAAGAGTGTTGAAAATAAATGAATTGGGAATTTCAATTTGGCTAAATAAAAGGGACGCATAAGAGAGATTACCATGTGGAGATAGAGCACAAAAATCAATCAGTTTACTTATTGCATAGGTGTTTGTGTGAATGCCATTGACAATAAAAGTTGCGTGAATGGCTTTGAGTTGTCGCATGTTTGCACATTGTTGGACTAAGGACATGCAATGCTTCCATGCTTTGATGCTGAGTTTGGTCTCTTGTAAGAGTTGGGTCATGTATCTTGTTAAGTTTGTTAAGCGTTGGAATATTTGAAATGGAGTTCTGGAATTGGCGCCAAGAGATATGGTTAAATAACTGTCAAACAGAGCATGCCGCTAATTTTGAAGCTTCTACGAGTTTTTATATGCAAAAAGGGTCTCTATTCATATATGCAACCCTTGCTTCATCAAAATCAGATTCTTGATATATTCTTTTCTGTTTTGGTATATTTTCCCACCTGGAAAAGGATCCGTTTGCAGCCCGTTTTGGTTCTCTATTTTTTATTTTAATAAGAATGTTATGGTTGTTGAAAATCAGTTCTAGTCCTCAATAGTCAATACTCTTCCTCCTTTTACTTTCCAAGTAAAAATAGATCAGTAAATTAGCAATTCTTTTTTCTTAATTCATAAATGAGGTAGAAAGACTTGAATTTGGAACCTTATTCAAATTGAGATGTGGACCTGTTATGGAGTAAGTGCTCAACTCTAGTCCTTATATAAGTCTACACCAATTATGATGTAAACACAGATTTTCGGCATGTAAAACCAATAGAATCATTTCTTTGGCCTTCTGGTGAGGAATTAGTGCTCTAAGTAAAGGACTGCCTTATTTTTCCTGGATCACTTGAACTTTAGCATATGAAATTTTTATTTTATTTTCTGACATTTTTCATGGAACTAATTAAGTAATTGCAATCACACGTTTTATTTTCAATGCGTTCTGTAAACGCTCAGTTAAGTCACCTGTCCAACACTTGAAAGTCAAGTAATGTGACAGAAATCTTGCAAGGGAAACATAAATGCCATAATTAGAATTGTATATAAACTCGAAGATGGAGAGAAACAGCAATATCTATAGCTAGCATTTTTACAAATAAATTGTTCTCCTCCCTACTTTTTTATTCAAATCCATCAGCAGCCCAGAGAAATGGAGAAAGGAAAGAAAAGAATGGCAGTTTTGGTTGGGTGCAATTATCCAAACAGCAGAAACGAGTTGCATGGATGCATTAATGATGTTGTGACCATGAGAGATGTGCTTGTTAAACGCTTTGGGTTCGATCTTAGCCACATTGAGCTACTAACAGATGCACCTGCACCAGGGTCTTCGCAAATCATGCCAACTGGTGCAAACATAAAGAAAGCACTTGATCAGATGGTTGGTAAGGCTGAATCAGGTGATGTTCTGTTATTCCATTACAGTGGACATGGAACAAAGATTCCTTCCAAACGGCCTGGGCATCCCTTTAGGCAGGATGAGGCAATTGTCCCCTGTGACTTCAATCTTATTACTGGTGTGTTCCTAATTTTAGACTTCTAATTTACGTACATATGTTCATATGATGATGTTCCTTTCATTTTCGTTAACTTTTTATAATCGAGATATTGTTTTCAGACCATGGTACTTTTTAATAATTGGAATGACAATCTCTGTAGATGTGGACTTCAGGCAACTTGTCAACAGGCTACCAAAGGGAACAAGCTTCACAATCATTTCAGATTCATGCCATAGCGGTGGCCTAATTGACAAAGAGAAAGAACAAATAGGGCCTAATTCAACAATAACAGCTAATGCAGAAAACCTCTCCTCCCATATCCACACTCCTAAGCACATCCCTTTTAATTCCATACTCCAACATTTTAGTTCCTTGACAGGCATAAACACATCTGATATTGGCACTCACTTGTTAGAGTACTTTGGAGCTGATGCTAGCCTTAAATTCAGATTACAATCACTTGAACAAGATTTATTTGAATCACTAAAGCCTGATGACGGAATTTTACTGAGTGGGTGCCAAGCAAATGAGACTTCTGCTGATATGAACCCAGGTGGTGAAGGTAGAGGACAAGCATATGGAGCATTTAGCAATGCGGTGCAGATGGTGCTGAAGGAAAATCCTGATCAAATATTTAGCAACAGAGAGGTTGTGATGATGGCTAGAAAGGTATTAGAAGCACAAGGCTTTGAGCAACATCCTTGCCTGTATTGCAGTGACAAGAATGCTGATGCTGCTTTCTTGTGGCAGCCTGAGAAAGATAGGCCATGTTGATGATAAACCTATTGCTTTGTGGGTCTTGCTGTCTTTAACATTTGGTTTCTTATATATCCATTGCTTGTCGAAATAATCATATAATTAAATCTTGCTAAGTGTTCATGTCAAATGTTAACACTGCTATAATATAATAAAAATAAATTGATTGGCCTTTCCTTTTTTTTTTTTTTTTTTTTTTGGGTCATGTACATAAAAGGTTAATTTCATTATGATGGTATATGGATCAATAAAAATTGGTCATGTTATTTTAATTTGATTTTAACTCGCATTTAGATTTTTAGTTATAATTCAAAAATAATATATAAAAAAATAACAACAAATTGAAACCCCGATACAATAGTAAATATATAAAAAATAAAACTAAAACCAAATTAATGAATTGTAATAAAATAGAAATGAGGCAAATAATTATAATTATTAATATAGTGTTCTTCTAATGAAATACAATTTTATTTTCTGTTATAACTTATAAATTAAAAGAAATAATGATTTCCTTATTCTACTAATCTAAATACAAATTAAAAAAAATTCTATTAATATACATAAATTAAAAATACGACGCTCTTTTTTATAAAAATCATACCAATTTCATAAAAATATAAATTAAATAATTAAGGAAATATAAAACTGAAACATAACCAAAAAAAATGTAGAATTCATGATAAAACAAAACCAAACCTTTTGACAATACTATTTAGGATGATAATTTTGTAGATCAACAAGTTTTACCATAATCTAATTTCATATTACAAGAGAACAGTTTCTTAAAGTTATTATTCCAATACTTTCCAAATTCATGTTAAGTTTGATCTTTTTACTTAAATTTTGAGATTGGTACTGACAAATTTGGATTCCTTAATTATAATGTTACGAATGTGCCAAAGATAGAAGAAAGTTCATTTAATTATGATCAAGGGTTATTACCAATAATGAGCCATTCTCTCTTTTCAATTTGCAAAAAAAAAAAAAAAAAAAAAAGAAAAAAAAAGGGAAGCCCTTTGTGAAGAGCAACACTGGACGATAATATAAGAAAAAGTTCGAAGCAGTTGGCAAGGTAAGCCCGAATCAGAACGTGAACGGCCCATGCTGGTGCACAACCTGACAGCAGCACACAATACAAAAATGTAATGTGATGCCGAGAAATCCAAAAAAAGAAAGAAAAAAAAAAAAAGCAAAAAGAACTCGAGAAGAGGGAGAATCAATGAGCTTGAACTTTGCGCGTTATTGCTTCTTCCAATTTGGGATATCAACTAGAGCTGCGACTGTCAGTACCAAGACCAACTCTGCCCATCTTCTTTTAACCCTGAACAAACCCAAATTTGCTGCTACTTGCACCACTACTGCGCACAAGGTTCATTAACTTCTTTCTTCCTTTCAATCTCCCTTTCTTTCTTTGGGTCGTATCTTGACCTGTCTTTTTGTAATGGGTAGTCAAATGAGGAGTTATTAGTAGTGGTTGGAGGTGGAGCTGCAGGAATATATGGAGCAATTAGAGCCAAGACCTTAGCACCTAATCTTGACGTATTGGTTATAGAGAAAGGAAAGCCTCTGTCTAAGGTTTTTGCATTCTTTTGTTTTTTCTTTTTTCCTTTTAAGGATATAGATTTCAGTTTAGACTTATATGAATTGATTAACTCATGTGTTCTTTCTGACTTTCTTTTTCTTGGTTGGTTTATTGGTAAAGGTTCTTTACTTTTTTTATTCATCGATTTTTGACAGGTGAAAATCTCTGGGGGAGGAAGATGCAACGTTACAAATGGACATTGTTCTGATCATATGGTGAGCACTTGTTATCTCACAGTGGAAATTTGTTACTTCTTGCGATGCTTTCATTTGCAGTTTGCCTTTATATATTATCTTATTAGTACTACTGTATGTGCTTTTGTCAATTCAATGTTGGATGGAATATTGACTCTATGCCACTTCCCATAATTTTGAAGAATTCTTTTGTGAGATTTTTCACCTGCCAAATTCTATGAAATGTTATTGATTGCTTGTTTCTTTCTTAGTGATTGAGGGTCAGAAGAGGAAAGATATAGATGGAAGGTCATATTTAAAGTTCAATGAATGCATGGAGCTTTCCGGTTTTAAGATTTTGATATCAGTAATAGCTGAAGAGAATATATATATATATGGATAACAGAACGTGCTCGTTTTTATTGTTGTGTTAGCACTAGAATCTTGCAATATGACAGATTAATTCAGTATTCAACTTAGAGAAATGCCTCCGATCCCTAATTTTTTTTTGGATCTGGAACTATTTCATAGTGGAAAAAAAAACTTATAACACTATGATGACCTCTGGAAAGAACTCTGATACACTTGATCAATTTCTCCGAAGTCATGTCCTTTGTGTAAAATCTTCATATTACACATTACTCAAACAGTTTATATGACCTCTAAACATTAAACACTATTATGAACTAATTTAGCTATAATAAAATGCTTAATTTCATCTGGGACTTAAAACAAAGCAAGTGTAATAGAGTCTAGCCAGCATCTGCTAACTGAAATCATTGATTTTACTTATAAATTTTGTTTATAATTCATTATATTTGCAGATTTTGGCAGACCATTATCCTAGGGGTCATCGAGAACTGAAAGGATCTTTCTTCAATATGCATGGCCCTGTGGATACTATGTCCTGGTTTTCTGATCACGGGGTGGCACTAAAGGTTGTCATCGAAACTGCATCCATTATTATACTTCCCTTATTCTGCATATTCTACTTATCCATATCTGCCTATAGATTGAGGATGATGGAAGAGTTTTTCCTGTCAGCAATAGTTCATCTTCTATTATTGACTGTCTTCTAAAGGAGGCAAAGCGAAAGGGAGGTAGTTTTTCTTGAATCATGGCATGTAGTTTCCTTGTTTATCTAAACTTAGCATTGATGCATTTGCATTTAACAACCTCTCTTTCTTTCTGATACTTCTTTTTCTTATAAATATCTGCTTCGCATATAATATGAATTTCTTAATAGTGTATGGAAATAATCTTGTTACGAAATAATTTTTTATGATATATTGATGTATGAGTCTTCAAGAAAGATAAAGAAGAAAATGAACATCTGGTCGTGTTATTCTTGGGAAGTTACATTTGTTTGTTCCTTTTTGTGATATGACTTAATTAGGAGTTTTCTCAATATTTTGGGAAGTATGAAAGCCACGGAATCTAAGATCTGGTTCCTCTAACAGTTTCTCTGCAAACTGGAAAAGTTGTAACAAAGGCATCTACTGATGCAAGCGGAAAGTTTCATCTGAAGGTTGAGAAACGTACGGCTGAATTTGTTGAATCTGTTGAAGCTGATTATCTATTGATTGCTAGCGGGAGTAGCAGACAGGTACTAATGTATGAATATTTGTTTGAATCGTGCGTGTAACAGAAAGTTCCTGATAAAACTCCATTTTTTCCATGTTACAGGGTTATAGTCTTGCTACTCAGCTTGGTCATTCCATTGTAGATCCAGTACCAAGCTTATTCACTTTCAAGATTGAAGATTCTCAGCTTGCAGAGTTGTCAGGGGTAAAGCTTCTTTATATCAGTTAAGGCTTTGCGACGGTACTTTCAAAAGTTAGCAAACTTTAGTTTTATGTTATCCAAGTAAAACTAGTACTATTTTCCCTCAATTTAGCTACCTAATAGTATTCTGTGTCTTCATAACTTCAATATGAAGACCCACTATACCCAGACATATAGGCATCTGCCAAATAGAAGTGTTCCTATTGGTGGCTGTTCATCCCTCTTAGTTAGCTGCAATCTAGTTAAACTATTTGTTAGTATAACTGTATACCGACTTATTATTATGGACATGTTTGTATCTTTGTAGGAGCAAATATTGACAGGGACTCGCTTATATTTAAGGATACCCCTCAAATTGTACAGTAACATTTCATTGAACTGCTGCATGTTGTCTTCTGTGAAGTACATTCTTATTATGAAGCAGTTGAATTGATGCTATCTGCTATCATGTTTACCAGTAGTGGGAGCAACAATGCAAAGTAAATTTTGGTGGCATGACTATTTTATTGTGATTTTCATATATTTATTAGATCATGTCATTTTAGGATTCTGCAGTTCAATCTCTGTTCAGCTTCATGGCATACCCATATCCAGACTCTGGATATTTCATTGCAAATTCACAAGTTAAAATTTGTCATATTCAGCTTATGTTTTAAATATTTGTTTTGTGCTAAGTTTCTGGGTTTTCTTATGCTCAGGTTACATTTCCTAAGGTTGAAGTGAAGCTGAAAGTAGAAAATATCCCAAGGAATACACCACACCTTTCACAGGCAAGCTTTTTCAGCTGCTGATCTAAATGCATTAATATTTCCTGACTTAACCAAAACCTAATGAGTTCAGGTTGGGCCCATGCTAGTTACACACTGGGGACTCAGTGGGCCAGTAATTCTTCGACTCTCTGCTTGGGGGGCTCGTGATCTGTTCACTTCATGTTACAAAGGTATTGTAAAATGGTTGGTTTTAGTCTCTTGCTCTCTCTCTCGCTCTCTCTCTCCTCCACCTCTTTTAATAATGTCTCTAGATAATGATGCAGGCATGCTTACTGTGGATTTTATACCTGATTTGCATATAGAAGACATAAAGTCAATCCTCAGTCAACACAAGAATAAATTTGCGGTAACCTTTTCAAACTTCTGCTTACAACTCTTGCAAATGCATAAGTTTGAAACAGAGTTTTAGAAACTGGATTATAAACTTCTTTGGCAGTTTCATTACTTTCCTCAGAGAACTGAACCCTCTATATGGGATGACCCATATTATAAGTTGGTTTGTTGATTTAGATGGATAGAGCACAAAGTACACATATCTTAAGCAAATAGGCGTTGGTTTTGTGCTAGTATGAGAACAAATGGGGATTTTCTTTAAAGTGATAGTATGTTATTTTTCAGCAGATATTACCTAACTAAAAATAAAATGGAGAAAGAGGTTTAAAAGACCTCATCATCATCAAACATGATATGCCTTTGGTTCCTTCAGTGTCAAAAACAAATTTAATCTCAACAATGGAAATGGGAGTTATGAGATAAATGATTATGCCAGCTTTCTAGTTATCTTTTGGTCTACTAGCATTTCTACTCTTTCTTGTTATTTTGTAACATATTGCATTTCCTTTTTCATAGGAATGACTATTTTGCTCTTAAAATCATATTTTTTTTCCTTGCAGAAACAAAAGGCCTTCAATTCATGGCCTTCAGAATTTGGAATTACAAAGAGATTTTGGAAGTATATATTGGATCGTGAGGTCCTTGACTGCTTCAAAACAAGTTATCATGTATTAATGTTTCATCACAAAACTTATTTGCAGAAATGACTTTCTTTGGTTGTACGCAGAGTCTAATTGGAGATACCTTGTGGGCTTCCGTATCAAATAACTCTATCATTTCTGTTGCCCATGTATTGAAACATTGTGCATTTGGAGTAACAGGAAAGGTAAATTTTCATGTTCTGAACCTCTAAGCCCTCTTATATTTTGCATACTCTTCAGATGATGTGAACTTATACTCCTACTGTAGGGTCAATTTAAGGATGAATTCGTCACTGCAGGAGGTGTTCCTTTGTCCCAGGTTCTCTCTCCTCTTGCTCTCTTTTCTTCATCCCATGTACTGAAAGTAATTTGGTTTGTTTTTCTTTCCTGAAGATCTCTTTGAGCACAATGGAAAGCAAAATCTGTCCACGGCTTTTCTTTGCTGGAGAGGTATTTTCCTTTTGTAGTCTCAAGACCTTTTGGCCTTATTACTTCTTGTTTCAAGCGAGCTACTATGAGATACTGTTCAGCGTAAATGTAAAATTCCATCTTTGCTGCTGAATTCTAACTGCTCTATTGTCAAATGAGCAAATATCAGTTGTGTACATGCACAAGTGACTGTCAATAAACTGTAGTCTCAATTTTTGTGCTGAAGGGTTAACATCATTTCCAGGTTCTAAATATTGATGGGGTGACTGGCGGTTTCAATTTCCAGGTATTAAAAACATCCTTCGAGTACATAGTGTATTTATATTTTATACTATATACTACAGCATAGGTATAAAGACTATAAAAGAAATATGTAAATGCAGCGATTCCATGTTAGTATTTTTATCCTGGGGAATAATATTGTAACAGAAATTGATATTTAAGTGAAATTAGAATTCATATAGTAGCAATTCTATTCACGGTGGTGAAAAACTTAATCCGCTAAAGTTTATTCCACTGCCTTACATCTATGCTAGGGTTAGAAAATGTATAATCTGCATACAGAATCAGCTGTTGAGAAATTTTAGAACTTGAAATTGTTTGCAACTTTGCATCACGTATTCTTCCTATATTGAAATGCACCCTTGATTGTTCTCTTTTTACAGAGTGCATGGTCTGGCGGATACATTGCCGGGACAAGTATTGGTGAACTAGCAGTTGAAGATGCAGAAAAAGTAGGATTTTTATAAGTTGAAATTTAGTTTATTATCTTTTTCAATTTTAACCTCCTTGTGGTAGTTTTAAAATCAACCCGGATGGTGCGGTTGATCAGTTTAATCGATTGCCATTCGAGTCCGATTAGGTCCTGGGAAACACAAATTTGGAGAAATTAGACTTTGATTGGTTTCCTTGAGGTTTAGGGCTTTTCTGTCAGAAATTAAGCAAATATTTCATTTGCAGATTTTATTTTATTTTTTTAATTTTCAAAATTGCACTTAAAATGTCTTACTATTTCCCTTCAATTATCACATAATATACTGATCGGTTCGTGTATTTTGAGATTGAGAGTAAGTTTTTTTTTTTCTTTATATAGGCTAACTAACTAACTAATTCAGCTGTATTACTATAAGAGAATAACTATGATAAAAATTTAATAAGATATTTTAATATTATTTTATAAATAAACTATAATAATAATTTCAATAATAAATCATATTAAAAATAAGATAAGTATGATAAGTTTGTTAGAAAAGAATTTCAATAAAAACAAAAGCACATGAATCTTTATATAAATTCGTTGTGAAAAATGAAACATATATATTTAATACAAATTTTCAATTTACCAAGTCATAAGAGATTTAGTCTAGTTAATAATTTCAATAAAAGAGAAAAAAATAATATTACTAAATCAAATTTGGAAAGAATTATAATAAATTATTAAAAAATAAAAAATAAACATTATATCATTTAAAGATATTAAATAACAAGACATGTATCAATTATTTAATATTAAAATATAAAATATTATTATTTTTTATTAATTATGGTATATATATATATAAACTAGTAATTTCAATATGCCAAGTACTGGCACATTTCTTAGGCATTAACATCGTCTAAGTAACGATAACGAAACCTTGCATCTTTCGTTTTATTCATTTAATCATTTTGTATATTGAATGACAAAAACGAAAGACAAAAGCAACAAGACAGAACTCTTCTTGTTCAATCCGCTTTAGAATTATTTCATCAAAATCCACTTCCATGTTGTGGCTGCACGTACATTATTCCCTTGCAAAGACACATTCCAATCCTTGTAATCTCCGCACTCCTTGAGCACCATAGATGGCTTCAAACAGTGGGAAAGAAGAAACCAGTAGAAACCCGGGTAGTGAATCCTTCGAGAAACTTCCACAGGAAATTTACTTTGATATACTCTCAAGACAACCTATTGTTTCTCTTCTAGAATGCAAACCCGTGTCTCGACATTGGTATACTTCAGTGAGGAACCCATTGCTTGCTAATATGCATCTGAACCGCGCAGCTGAGCAGAATCTATGTCTCTTATTCTTCTCCGACTGGCCAAGAAGCAAGCTTGAACTTGTACAAGTGGAGCATCCAGAGCCAAGAAAATTAAAAACACTCAAGACCCCATTTGAGTCCGTCCTATCCGAGTTTGAAGTTGTGGGGTCTTGTAATGGATTAATATGTTTATACGATTACTTTTCTGATGATCCACTTTACATATACAATCCCTTTACTATTGAATGTAGGGAGTTACCTAGAGTTGAAGCTTCTCCACATTCAGTCATTTGCAGAGTGGTTTTCGGGTTTGGATTTCATCCAAAAATGGAGGAGTACAAGGTGATAAAAATAGTTTATTACAAACAGGGAAACAATGATTTTTCTGGTGGAGCACCTGAGGCTTTTGTGCTTACTGCTAACACTCCTACATGGAGAAACATTGGTAAAATAGGTTATGATCTTAATGGTCCAACATCAGAGGCGTTAGTGAATGAAAAACTTCATTGGCTAACATTTTGCCTTGTGCATGAAGAGGTGAAATATAGAGAGATTGTTTCATTTGACCTAGAAACCGAGCAATTCCAGGACGTTCCACGGCCAGGTTGTGGAGGTCTTGATCAAATCAATTATCATCTAGTAACATTAAGAGGTTGCCTGTCCGCAATTGTTTCATGTAATGAAGGATCAAATGAGATATGGATGATGAAAATTTATAATGTGAAGGCATCTTGGAGGAAGGAAATGATCGTTCGAAATTATGTGCCTCAAGGGTTGAGATTGAACACGGTTCCTCCTGCTAGAAGAAGGAAGAATGGTTATCAGGGAAGGCGATTTCGAGTTTTATGTGATTTGAAAAATGGGGAACTCCTGCTGTTGTATGGGTGCAGATGCATCGTCTCTTACAACCCAGAAACTGGAGAATTCAAGGAGCTGAACTTCCAGGGACTTCCACTTGAATTCTTAGCCTTTGTTCATTCGGGCAGCCTCATTTCAGTTAATACAGTTTTTGGCATGGAAATGGAATAGTAAACTTCAATTTAATAAGATGTATTTCCTCTTCTTCGTTAATTGAAAACAAGATGTATTGGGTGGAATTGCAATTCCATTTTGTTAGTTCATGTACATCTATACCTCTATCAATGCATTTCCTTAAGATATTTTAAGAACTGCCTTAAGATTGACAGTTAACTAAACAAATAAAAATGACAAAAACAAAAAAGCTTTGGGGAGAGAAAAGAAAAGTAAAGCTAAAAGATTATTTGGAATCCAAGTGCAGTAGGACAAATTCACTCTTTATATGCAGTGAAGTCACGAATTCCATTTCATTTCAACACAAAAAACTAAATGCCTTGCCTATTCATGATTGATGCCACAATCACCAGTTTTCTATGTTAAGAATACAAGTAACTATCAGCGTTGTTATGTAAGAATAAGAAAGGACCGTCAGCAATGCATCTTGATAACACTGGCAACCCTTTCGAAGAAGATAGGACACATGCTGGTGCTAAACTTTATGACTGATCTCATCCACTCTGGCGCTACCCTCTCGAATGTCCCTAAGGTTGACGGACGATATAGCAACTCAGGTTCTTGTCCAGCAGCTTTCTTCACCCATGTTAGACTAAACGAGTAACCTGTTAAAACCGAAAACAAGAATAATATTGACTGATAATCGAATTAGAAAACCACATTAGAACTTCAGCATGACTTGCATGTCAAATTGATCATACCGCAAAAAAAAAATAAAAAAAAAAAGGCACCAGATTAAGGTGCACATATTCCAAGGACTAACCACCAAACCTATCCCAATTTTAGTATGAAACTGTTAGCTTCATAAAAGCTAAAGTAAAAGGGCACATCTCATGTTTGATTATTTAAACGCGGAGCCTGGAAACTCAGCTATGACAAAGTACCATACACCACCTACTAAAGTAAGAGAACATAAGCATATAATAATCTTGAGCAAGGCACCACCTACATAATTAAGTGCTTGCTACCCACCTGATTTGGCCCCAAAATTTTCACTGTCTATTTACAAACCAAAGTTTTGTATATGAAAATGATTTATCCTGTTTTTCCCAGATCCAGCAGAATCTTGTTTCATCCAACATCTTGAAGTACATCGGTGTTTGTATCTGAGAAGGGAACAAGCCCCTTCCAAACTTATGCGAGAGAACATTCCCCACCTTTCTTTCGATTTCAGAGACGTCCAACCTACCAGTTCTTTAAAGAAGTAAAGCTCATTGTTTTCTCTTTACAAGCATATGCTTTTATATATGTGGCCAACGGGAAAATAGAGTATCAAACAATACCATCATACACCTAAGCAGTGTCCATGTCCAGCCCCCAGAATCCCAAATAAATTATAAAATCGTGAATACTAAGGCTTTGGAAATCTAACCTAAGTCTAATTTGTATCAGAATGTGCAAGGACTTTTCCTTATAATTTCTTTATTAACAAGTCGATTAGAACTCGTACATCACAACACAAAGAAACTCAAAGTCCATAATATAGCTTACACTGAACGTCCTTGATAGTGCTAAATCTCATAGATTATTAAAGGAAATGGACCAACTACCTCAACATTCAAAGTCCCCACTAAACTTGAGGTACATTACCAAAGATGTTGCCGAACCTGAGTTGTGAAACAGCAACACAGGATAACAACTCTAACACAAATACTTGTTGAAAAGACAAGTTTCTTTAAGATCATACTTTTACAACGACAAAAAGTAGAATGCTGATAGAGTAATCAAAATGACAGTAAGAAGTAAAGGAAGAAAGAAGAACCAGAGTCGAGGAGAAATACATGGCATGCGAATACATGTAAAAATTAATAATTTACCACTTGATTGATGCAGAGCTGAAACACATATCTCTTCAGTTTGATTAGCAGTAGATAATTTCATGCCTAATAAACATTCAATAAGTGCTTGAAACTGGCAGTTGGTAGAACCATTGTCAGTCACAAAACCACCACCACCTGAATAAACATACAAGTAAAATGTAAACCCACATGATAGTCCATTTCCAACAAAAAAGCACAAAAAGTTGCTAAACCTACCTGATCTGCCAACAGTTCTTCCACAGCATGCAGGCTGGATAATCACACTAGAATAATCAGAAAAAGAAAAGAAGGAAATAGTTTTTGTTATACAGTAAGGAGTCACATGCATACCTCCTGCTCATTTCCAAGATCCCCACTAGACACAGTTAACCTGGATGGATCATTTGCTGATACTCTCAATGAAACATCATCTCGATTGCTTTGATCAGGAGAGATAAAGTCATCACTCTCAACTCCAGCTTCTCCGCTGCGTCTTCTAACTGCAGATGGGTCCTTAGCTGATTCTCTTACCAACAAGTCATCTTGATTGCTTCGATCAGGAGTAATAAAGCCTTCCTTCTCAGCACTAGCTTCTCGGCTGCGCTTTATTGTCATTCTTCTTGTTGACTCACTGATCACCTCACCTGATGTAACGTGAGCAATTTGAAGCATCTTCAGCTGTTTATTATCGTCTGTGCCATGCTTTGAACTGAAGGAAAATTGCTCTTGAAGTTTCTGAAGCCTCTCAACTTCTTCATAAAGCACCTTATCTACCATAAATAAATTTAACCCCCTCAGTAATAAAATTGAAACGTAAATGTTTAACCCGAAAGCTAAGACGTGCTGGATATACTAACTCTGTGCCTTTTCACTGAAAGGATTAAACTTCTTTTGCCATGATTTATAGTGGCTAACGGAACAGATTAATCTAAAGCATCAATTTGTTTAGAAAATGTACATATATATACAACCAGGGCCAACAATTACTCAACTTATTTGTGCAAAAAGAAAAATAAAAAATGAGGAAGAAGAAAAGAAAAGGACTATTATAAATAATACTGCTAATGCATCCAGACAAACAACTATGTGAAACCGATTTATATCTTGATGATCAAAGACAAAGGAAAGAAATTGCAGTATTAATCCAGCAATGTCGGATTTCTTACTCTTCTGGCTCTCTTCCATTAGCTGCTTTTGATATCGTGCACATTCTTCATCCTTGGTAGAACTGCATCCAAAATAACAAAAATCATTCCTAGAACTCTGTCACTCATGCAAGTCTAAAAAATGACTCTGATCGTAATGAATAAATAAATGAACCAAAGAGGTGCAACCACCAAAAGAAAAACAACATTTGGGTAAACATGCCTGATTGAAGCAACTTTGCTTCTCAATTCACTAACTTGTGCACTCAAGCTGTTGTTTTCATTTTTCAAGTGTTGAATAAGCTCTTCTGCAGCTGAAATAACAAAAGAAACAAATATTAAATATTGCAAGAAATTCTAAGATTTAGCTGTACATTATGATAGTATCATCGCAAGTAAATGTTTATATCATAAACACTAGAAACTAGAAAAGGAGTACTAGACCAACCGTACACTAGAAATGAGCAGCATTACCTTGTATCAGTTGTACAAAATGTAATAGTAAATCATGGAAGTTTTTACTTTTAGCCCTGATAGTCATGAAAAAAGGAATAAATCACTCCTTTTTTTATTGTTGAGCTAATGACTCTACATTAACTCTAGCTATATCCTTAACACGCCCAAGAAAATACTTAAAGGTGTTTTCCGCAACACTCGTAATAGATTTGAGAACAACAGTATAAGACAAGGAACACATACCAGACACGTAATTCAAAAAGTTAACTTCTTGATCTTTACTGATTTCATCCAGTTCAGAAATCCTCTTTTTCTGGAAGAATAAAAAACAAAAACAAAATTCATAATCAAGAAGATAATCTAGAAAATCAAATTCCACTGCTATGAAAAGAAAAACACGAAACTCCCTCATTATTAGACACATTTCAAACCATCCAATTAAATTGAGCTGACATATTTTGAAATATCAAACAACATCACTGTTTTCGACAAATAATATGAAAATACTTCCGATTATTTTAGTGTTGCTCCGCCACGGACCCAGTCTAGACAAGAAAATCGCCGAATAAAAAATAAAAAAAATACTGCAGTTACTCTTGTTAAAATGTTGCCAAAAGAAAAAGAAAAAAAAGAAGAAGAGTAGAGATACCTTTAGAGCATCATATTTATTATAGAGTTTTGCGTATAGAGCTTCCATCTGCAGTAAACAACAAAGGAAATAACCAACTGCCCATAAAACGGAAGAAAATACTAAAATTAAACTGATAAAAAAAAAAATCCACTGATTTTGCTCAGGCATTTCTTCAAGCACGTCATATGCAAACAGCTGAGTTTAAGAGAAATCAATTTAAGAAATTGGAAATAGAAAAGAAACCAAAAACTTACTTACGTTTCTTCAGGTTCCCTCGAGGTAAGGAATCCTTGTGAAGAAAAAGAAGAAGAGAATTATAAAAATTACTCAATGGTTTTTCCTAAAATAGTTAAGCATAAACAATTCAAAATTTACCCAAAATAAAACTTTGGAATTAAAAAATCTCAATTCTATATGGAGACGTCGTATTAGCTTCTTCAGGTATTGAAATGTGAATTGATTTATTAGATTTTGCAAAATTGTCTCTCTCTCTATTGCCTCTTCAATTTTTCTTTTCCCTCTCTTTTGCCTTTTTTAGACCCAAATTTGAATTGGCCCTAATGATGACTGGGGTGGAACGGCTTACACTGTGATGTGGGTTTCTTGTCAAAACGCACATTTGGCCCGCCGTATAGGGAGTAGGCTTTAATATTCAGCCTAGACCTTCGGGTGTATGAACTGGTCTGAAATCGTAAGAAAAAGGTGCTGATTAAGCTTCAATTCCCTATCGAATCCAAAAGTAGCTCTGAACTTTTTATGAAGGTCGGGGCTGAAAAAAGTACATACTAGCTTAAAGAGTAAATATATTCTCTATTTAATGCTAATTCAAAATGTAACTTATAACTCTTAAACTTTTTATACTTCACACACACGTAACACACGTAGGTTACAACTAATTACAATAAATATTGAATAAAACTTTTAGATTTCCTAATAAAATCCATTAAAGCCACAGAATTGGGCTTATAGCCCAAGAGGGAAACAGCTCTTAAGGCATACAACAATTGAACATTTTTTAAAAGCCTCATGTGTACATATCTTGCTGCTAAGGAAGTCCTTCTTCTTCAACCAGGATAACGTTACAGAGGGGAAGAGAGTGTCGACTTGCCCCCCCATCAAGAGCACCTAATCACAATTGTATTGCCAGATCGTCAGCCATTTACTCAAAATAGCGGGTTTTACCACTTGAAAGCATAGCCACCGGAAGCCAGAGGAATCAAATAGGAAGAAACAGAAACTCATTAGATGCATGTCTTCCTCAAAGCTTCTAACTTTGGTTGTTTTGAATTGGATTAAAAATCTTAAATTCTCAGGTCCTTGAAGTCTTTGATTATTTGTACAGCGGATTATAGTTCAACAAGGCACTTGATGTTGAGAAAAGAATAAACATGGCTTGAAATGGATTGTCAAATAGAATTTAAAACACTGTAGACTGAAGAACTTTTTTTGCTTAATGTTCATGAATCAAGGGTGTAAATTTCTTGTCTCTCGTGGTTATGCTGATTTCTTTTTAATGCACTAGCGATGTTTGCTGAAGTGAGAAAAATATATTTTTTTAGTCATATATAGTTTTTGACTTCTAATCCATTTTTAGTCCAACTAGTTTTATTTATTTATTTTTGGACTGAACTAGTTTAATCAGAATAAATCTTTTTAAAACAGTAATAAAAAACAATGATATTTCTTTCTACTATTCAATTTTTTCTAAATTGGATAGGTTATCAATTTTTGCGTATTTGGTTAATGAGAAAATTGATATACACATAAAAAAATCTGGTTAATTATTAGGTTGAATTATTAAGTTAAATGAAGAAAAAGATTAAATTAGATTGAGATTTATTTTTTCATTTATATATTTTTTTTACATTAAATTATTATCAGACCATCATTTCAATTAGTAATTAAGTAGATCCAAGAGTCATATTTACTTTTTATTATTATTATTTGTTAACTATAAAAATGGCTCGATTACGTCCATGTCTTCTAAAACTAAGAGTCATCTAAAATTAACAGACATTTAAGATTTTGTTAAGAGAGTGGTTAATTTGTGCCAACTTTAAAAGTTAAAGTTTCAATTGGGAAAAAAAAAAAACATCAAGTGCTAATGTGCGATACGACATATAGTTTAAGGTCAAATTTGTATCTTTAGCCTTAAAAAAACAAAATAAAGGAGATGGCAATTAAATAAGTTGACAATTTTAAAAAGTCCAACCATTTGGAAAAAAGGAATAATAATAAATGATTAAAAAGCAAGGAGAATGAATAATAAAAAAAATAATAATAAGGAAGGAGAAGGGTGGTATTAGCCGCCAAGGTTGATGTCAAACTTGACGGGGGGAGTCGTCTCTCCGTCAACCCAATCAGGTGTCCCCACCCTCTTGAAGATGATCATTAGTTTTTTAGTTTCAATTTCAAACCTTTGAATTATAACATTTCTCTTTGAATAATTAATCATCAGTGGTCATTTTCAAATAAAAACATTCCAATTGGCCAACTCAGAAAGTCTCTTTATTTAAAAACAAGCCAAAAAACTTATTACGTAGAAAAGAGATTTCATTAAAAAAATTAAATGTGTATGGATTTTTATTATACCGACTCTAATAAAATAAAATTATAAAATTACATATGGCAGTCATCATCAATAAATTTTTTAATTAGCTAAGTCACGAGCCACGTCATTAGCCTCTGCGTATTAATATATGTTTATATTTATAATAAATATATTCCTAAAATAAGAAAAGTTTAATCAAACTACTCAAAATGTTAAATATAACAAGGGGGAGAAAAATAATCTGCGGCACATAGGACAAACAGCAGTAGTACTAATAATAATATAATAATTTATTTTTTTGTTAAAGAAACTATAAATATAATCATTATAATTATATAAGGTAATATCAAAAGTGGGGGCCTTTAAAATATTAGGTTCCAAATGACAACACTATATCCCACTTGTTCTTTTAGTGTCCCGCTCTTTTTGTCACATTGTGTGTTGGCTTTCATAATCTTTTAGGTACACAAAAAGAAAATCTTAGTTTTAATTTAGGTCCAAAACCTAAACACCACTATCTGACACGGACTCGCAACAAAAGATTGCAAAGGCCAAATATGCGTTGAAGGCATTGTAATTGTGCAGTTCAGTCCTTCAAATTTTACTTTATCCAATTCCTGATTAGATGAACAAATATTGAGTTGCATTTGAACTTAATCCAAATTCATAATTCAAGTTTTAATATACAAATTAAACAGAAACTTATTTCTTCTTATGTTTTAATATTTTAGTAATTTTCTGAAATCATTAAACAAATTAATTAGGATTTATATATCAAGTAATTATTAAAAAAAGAGACAACTCAATTATGCCTTTCATTAAGAAAAAAAAAAAACTAAGACTCTCATTTAGTGTTCTTCTAATTCCAACTTAACTTAATAATATATTCAAAATCTCTCTTTCACATGCAATATAAAGCATCAATTAATTATTGATTGTTTTTTTTTTCTCAATTGTTTTTATTAAATTATTTATAATATTGATTTCATTGTAATTATTATTAACATAAAAGAATACAGTTGATAGACTTTATCCAAAACTGCCAAATTCAATTAAAAATAGTATAGCTATAGAAACTTAAAGAAAACTACAAACTCAATAAAAGAATAAAGAGTAAAGTAATTTTTATTATGTTGAAAGTACTTTTTAATTTTTTTATAATAATACTTCTATTAAATTAATTTATTTCTTTTTCTAAATGTATTATTTTAAGATAGATTCCATATGATTAATAATATAGTGTACTAATATTTAGAGCATGATAATCCCATCGCCGGGTGTATTTTTGTCATTAGTTTACTTTCTTAGTTGTTAAAATCTTCTAAAGGTCTATATATACTATTCATGTGTTATATAACTGTTATTATTATTTTAATTATAAAATCAATTTGAAAGATATAATTTAATAAATTTTTAATATTTAATATTAATTTATTAAATTTTTTAAAAAATAGCAAACTAAATAATTTTCAACGTCTTCAATTTTTTTAATTTTAAAATTTGTTTGATATAATAATATAAAAATAATTTATTAATTAATTTTAATATTATATAAATTAGTATATCAATTATATTGATATTACTATTTTTAGAATTAAAAATTTATTATATAATTAAAAATTAAATTTATTATTGAATATAATATTAAAAATATAATTTAGGATATTATTTTCTAAAATTAAAATTATTATTTAATTATTAATTAATATAATATTACAATATGATTAATATGTTATTTTTTATAATATAATTAATATCATTATCTAATTAAGAAACTATTTATTAGCTAATATAATATCAAAACATAACTGCTGTATTATTTCTTAGGAGTAAAAATAATGTTTAAATAGTGTTATTATCTAATTAGAAAACTATTTATTAATTAATATAATATTAAAATATAATTACTATAATATTTCTTATGATTAAAATTAGTGTTTAATTAGAAATATAATTTATAAATCAATAGATTAATAAAAAACTATACACATAAACTTGAATGCCACGTGTCAAAAGTAAATATACATATCAAAATAAAATTTTTAAATATAAAAATTAAATATACTTGTCAAAAAAATTATAAATCTTAAAAATTAATATATATATATATATATATATATAGTTCCATTTTATATTTCATATAACTATATATGTTTCTTTATACATTTTTTATATGTAGTTTAAATAGCCTCAATATTATATTTAATTTATGAGTTGATTTAGATATATTTAACTGTGAAAGTATAATAATTATTGGTACATGCAATCCATTAAATTATTTTGAAAAAATATGAAATAAAGATCATATAAAAAAAAGAAAAATGAAAGAATATAAATTTCTTAATGAAGATTATTTCAAAATTCTTCAAATGTTAATGTAGGAAAAAGTAACATACCCTCTAATATTTCTAATGTACATCATATTTATTTAAGAAAAAGATTCAACAAAAGTTCTGTATACAATTGAAAATTTAAAGCATATGAGGGACTGAAGCGCAACTTCACATTAACACAAAGTGTCCAGATGCATTTGACCCACTTGCAAAAGGAAAAACCTTTTTCATTGATAAATCACACAAGAACAGCAAGAGACCTTTACACGTCCTCGTCAATTTTATTGTATCTTTCTTTAAAAAAAAAAATTATATATGGTATTTCATTTCAAGTAAATCTTTTTTGCATATTCCAGAATCCGCAGATAATCCTTTCTCATACATATCATATCCAACCAAACAGACCACTACAGCTGTGGTGGCGCTTCTCTGCTTTTTTTCAGTATTTATTATTTATTATAAGCTTTATTAGAAGTGTCTGCGTGTATATGTATAGAGAGAGAAGCTCTGGTGTTTTGTTTTGAAGAGTGAAGGGAGATTCATTTCATATACACAGTACAGAGATGGAAGAGGAAGGAGGAGAAATGGAGAAGAAGATAAAGATAGGAGTCTGCGTGATGGAAAAGAAGGTGAAATGCGGATTCGAGGTTCTGTTTCGTTTGGAGTTTTCACTAATACAATCTTAATTAATAATAAACAACACAAACATTCTCGACAATCAACTATTTTTCTTTTTCTCCTTTTCTTTTTTCTGTTTTCATTACTTTTGTCTTTATTTAGGTGCTATCAGCTCCAATGGGACAAATCATGGATAGATTACAAGCATTTGGTGAATTTGAGGTACTACGTCAATTTATATATATACGTACTCCTTAAGTTTGTTTGATGTGTGTTTTGAGTTTTGATTAACTTTTTTATTTATTTTTATGTTCCTAGATTATACATTTTGGGGATAAAGTCATTGCTGAAGATCCAATTGAGAGGTATAGTTCATTTCAGCTTATTAATTTAATTAGTTGGAAATCCTGTTTGGTTATTCATTATTGTAATTCTATGAATTGCTTCACTGTGTTGGACTCTGCTTTACTTTGCTTAAGGATTTAGCTATGGTTTCTTAATTACTATTAAAAGTTAGTAGATTAAGAGGTGATCCTAATACTCTAATGACTACGATTTTTGTTATCAAGGCATTAATTTGGTTGACATTTTTAAATTTTCTTTATATATGTAGAGATACTCCATACTTCACAATATAATTTTGGACTTTCTGTTAAGCTAATAGCAACATGCCTGACAAAAGCATATAGGTTTTGCTTGTTGTGTTTTACTTGCATTTTCACCATATGTGGTGCGTCGCTGGTGGCAGTGGTGATTCGTCAATGGTCGTGATAGTGATAGCAGTTATTAATATGAGAAAAGGAACAAAATGCGGTTAAGTTTTTCTTCATCTAAGCAGTTATTTCCATTTTGATTTGTAACGAGTAAAGAAAGAGGGGAAAATCTTGAAACTCTTATCAATTTATTGCTATATTGCCTGAGAGATGCAGTCAAATGGGAGGGGAACTTGTTCAAGGACAAGAAACATTGAGTAATTAAGAATATTCTTTTTAGATCTGATGCAATTTTAATTTATTCACTCCCTCTTTCATCCATAAGCATTGAATTGATGTTTCCTTTTGCACATGATCCTATTGAAATTTTTCTTTTCCCTCTTAATTTTATTTTTATTTTTCCAATGTTTTATTTTATTATTTGGCAATTAAGAATAGTTTCTCGAGCAAGGAGATGTGTTTAAGAGCCTTGTATTTTTGAGTCCTGAAGTAAAAAATGAGTGGTAAATGTGCTTGTTGCTTCATGGATCACATCCAAATCGATACCCATCATTAAAATGTAGGTAAATTAAGGTGATGGCATGATACTTGTGTTGGACACAAAGTTATAACGGAAGAATAATTGCTAATTGTTTGTACAGATATTATCGGTCTCGTCCAATCAATTTTTTTGTGGTCTGAATAATTTGATAATGTAACTTTTCTCTGCAAGAAAACTAATTTGTCTGTATTTGCTTATTTCAGCTGGCCAATTTGTGATTGCCTGATTGCCTTCTACTCTTCTGGATATCCCCTTGAAAAGGCTGAGGCATATGCTGCTTTAAGGAAGTATGATTGCTTTCGTTTTGTACCTTTTCATAGGATTGTCTAAATATATAAATATAGCCCACTTTAGAGATGAACTAATTGTGAATTTCCCAATTTCATCTAATATTGTGAAATTCCAAATTCATCAAATATCAGTTTTATTGTGGCTTATAATCTATCACTCACATTACTAGAACTTTTTCTTTGGGTTTGAATTTTATTAGCAAATTATTTGTTCACTTTGCTCAAGTTGTTAAATTCCAATGAAAATGATCAAAGCTTGCGAATTATGTTGTAGAATAAATGCAATTTCAACAAACTCCACCCATTGGAATAATAACTATGAGATGTTAAATGAGTAATAATGTAGTTATGGTTGTGATATGCTCGTTTTTGAGTAGTTAATGGCATTATTGTGTTTGCTTCCATGGAACATCTGTTTTCATGATGCAAATTTTTTAAATTTACCATCAATTATGTGTAACATGCCTTGGCAAACTGCTCGTGTTGATTCAGGCCTTTTCTAGTGAATGAATTAGAGCCACAACACCTTCTTCATGACCGAAGGAAAGTATACCAGGTATCTAGTGTAAAATTCTACCTTAGTATTCTGATATAGATTTAGTGTCGTACAAGTTGCAACTGCAATTTTTACTTGTGGAAAAATACTGATTATTCAGCAAATGATTTTTATTCATTCACTTGAAGAATGTATTCACCTTTTCTCCTTTCCCAAGGGCAAGTGTTTCAATCCCATCCAGAAGGAACTGATCTTAAATTGTTCCTTAAATAAATATCCTAAAAGTTGTCTGACTCTTGGATATAATAAATATTTATTATATTATTTTTTTCCTCATATAGCAGTTCAATTGCGGTGACTAATAAACTTATTCATTTTTTGGTGATCCAAGCGTCTTGAAATGTATGGTATCCCTGTTCCACGATATGCGCTTGTGAACAGGGAATTTCCATATCAAGAGCTGGATTATTTTTCCGAGGAAGAAGATTTTGTTGAGGTTCATGGCAATCGCTTTTGGAAGCCATTTGTAGAGAAGCCTATTGATGGTAAGCATATTACCTTTTTATCCATAAGTTCTTGAATTTATTATCAATATTATTTAGGCCAATGATTTGAAATTCTCCTTAGATTTTGCTTGATTCTTGAAGATGGCATGTAAAAGGAAGAGCAAAAGTACATATGGATTTACTGCTTGACTTGGGAAAATTATTATCTATGCATTGGATTCTCATTTAAATCTATGCCAGTGATGTGAATGCTCCTTCTTTATACAATAAATTTTATGCTTTTGACATGGGAAAATATTATTCATAAGCTGTGTACTTTTTCCAGTTTATGTCTCCATCGCTCAGGGACCAAAACACTACTAATGAGTATGTTTATAGCAAAAATATAAGGTGATTTAGATAATTGATTTTTGTGCTTCAAGGCCTTGATGCATTCTTCTTTATCCAGGCAGCTTTTTATGGTATTCTTTTTTAAATTTTATTGTCTCATTTTTTCAAACCACTTGGTAAATAGACGGAGAAAGAGGTTGCAGATGACATTCTCATGTTTGGGCAGCTTTTTTGTCATTAACAAATCACTGGTGTATATGCCTTAGTGTGGTTCCATGGTAAAAGATTGGGTTGCATAGTTCAGGTAATGGATTTGAGTCTTGACAGCCAATAGTGGAAGATGATAAAATTGAAACATATGGCAATCACCTCTTCTAGAGCATCACTCTGGCAAGATCAGTGTTAGATGTAGGTGCTTCATAATTATGTGACTTATTCTTTTGCATTAAACGCATAGTAATGTTGTTCATAATGCGATGAGGTTTAATTAGATCTGTTTCTGTGTTAATAATAAGAGCGATAAGAAAAAGCATGCCAGTGATCTGATGCTCTTGTTTTTCGAGTTTGCAGAATTCTTATAGTAATTGTAATACTTGTTTGACTCTTGAATGAATTTTTCACTTTTATTAGGAGTACTAAAGGTTAAACTGCATCTGAGTTTCATAGGATTTTTAATCTTAAATTAGCAGTGCTACAAAATTTTGATACAAGTTTTCAATCATCAATCTTTTTTATGCATCATTTGTATCGATTAGTAAAGTTTTCTTTTCCACTAAGCAATTTTGATAATGACTTGAAAATTTTGCTTTTATCAAGGGGATAATCATAGTATCATGATTTATTATCCAAGCTCAGCTGGTGGGGGTATGAAGGAATTGTTTAGGAAGGTATGCTTATCTATCAACCTCTTCTTATTTTCTGATTTGGTATCATAATACTGTTTTCATGTATTTATTTTATCATGATGGCACTCAAATAGGCAGTGCTATATAGGCATTCTTGAGCCCTGGGTGGCTCTACTTGGTTCTGCTGTTTCTTTTCTCATATGAAGGAATCATAGTACAGTTTCTGGTTTACTTGGTTCTGCTTCTTTATGGAAAGGACACCCAGATACTGTTTCAAGATTGCCTCTACTTGTGTCGTGGGCCTCATGGCTATCAACTTATTAATATATAATTGACTCACCAAAGTTAACATGTAATTATGTGGAATTCACATTTCAGTATATCCAATAGCCTTTTTGCTGCAATGCCTTATATGTATCAATAAGTTTTGGTTTTTGATATGTGCAATAGTACCCAAATCTGAATGGTTTGGATTTCAGGTTGGTAACCGGTCAAGTGAGTTCCACCCAGAGGTTAGAAGAGTCCGACGGGAAGGCTCTTATATATATGAAGAATTTATGCCAACAGGAGGAACAGATGTCAAGGTTGCATGCTTGGCACTTTTATTACTTCCTCAAATGTGTTTGTTTTTTCTTTGTAAGCAGTTCAAGTTACACATTGTTTTTGGTGCAATATTCTGCAAGCTCTCTTGAAGTTAAATTTGATGGAATGGAGCTACTGACTTGTGGTAAAATAGTTGGATAATTGTTCCAGGCATTTTAAGTTAATTTTGGGAGGGTTTTCTTTTATAAACATACAGCTGTATTGATATGTTAGCATTTAATTGGTCAAGAAATATTTAGATGAGAGTGGTTAAAGTTAACAACAAACAACCATGCCATTGCACCAAGCTCATCCTTGTGTTGTGTGTCTGTATATATATGTATACATATAGCATTATGATAGTTGTGGGCTTGTGATATATTCTTCAAGTTTAGTTGGTGTTTGATTAATGTCAATCCTGTTTTAGCTTTGAGATTCTAATGAAATGCATTTTGTTGGGTTGGAACTATCCTTTTCCATGAAAAGACAATTGTTTTGATGTTTTCCTCATTGTCTATCTTGATCATTGATGATTGATGTTCCTACATGTGAGTTTTAGCACATGTAGAGAGGACATTCTTTCTGCTGATTTATATGGTCCAAATTTCAAAATTTTCCTAAATGTATTACTGGGTAAGGGATGGGCTTTTGGATATTAATATGATTGTTATCACCGCATAACAGATCAGTATCACTAAGTACTTGTTAAGTTCTTATATGGGTTTTCTTGAGGTTTTGTGTTTACTCATAGTCTCATAGTCATCCCAGCCAGATATTGCTTTACTCTGTGGTTTGTAAGTTGCTTTCAGTTCTTGAGATTTGTTTTGATTTTTAAATTTATCTTTTCTCTGCAATAGTGCTTTTATGCCTTCTCGCGAGGAGAGGGTGGGAGGAAGATGTGGGGTTAGAGCTTTCTTAGCTTGCTTTTCTTAATTCTTCACTGATTATGCATTTATTTTTTCCAAGTCTTATGAATGGCTGCTTTGCCATGATTGTAGGTATATACTGTTGGCCCTGAATATGCGCATGCTGAGGCAAGGAAATCTCCTGTTGTTGATGGTGTTGTTATGAGAAACCCTGATGGAAAGGAAGTAATGCCCTTAACATGTCCAGTTTACTAAGTGTCTCTTTCTTTCTTTATATGTATATGTATATGTATATATCTGATACTTTTATACACTGAAACACACTCCACAACCACACTCCTAGGCAAACAGACTCATTTGCTCTTCTCTTTTTCAATTTCTTTTTTCTCAAATCCTCATCACTTCTTTTACTGCTGGCAATGTTTGATTCTCGTATGAGATTATATAGTGTCGGAAAGCAGGACACAGTTGGATAACCCATCTTGCTGGTAAATGGCTCTTTGGAGCTGTTCTATATGAGGAAATTCATTTTGGTAAACTGATGACTGATATGCTCACATAAACAGTTGGTCTAAAGTCAAGTGAGTAAAGTGGTATTAGAAGTATCATAAAATACTATAAGCACATCTGAGTGTTAAGAGAGTTTGAGGATGAAGAGTTTGTATGGCTGCTTGACGGTGTTGCAATGGAAGACGGCCTTACGTTACACTGGGGAATAATTTAATAAGTTAACATTAAATAGTGCACTACTGCACTTGCTTATGCGTGTGGCTTGCTGTATTCCACACAATGCATGGATATGCGCTCCCTTCAGATTTTGTAGAAAATTTTTCTATTCCCTAGAACTAGAAACTAACACAGTTATGCAATTTGTTACAATTTAGCTGTGATGTTGTGCCTTGTTTTGAATTTAGTATTTTCTGTTTAGGATAGGGAGAGGATATGTTTGAAATGTATTATTGTCACTTTCTTTGACAGGTGAGGTATCCTGTTTTGCTGACACCTAATGAAAAGCAAATGGCAAGAGAGGTTTGCATTGCGTTTAGGCAAGCGGTATGTTTTCAGAATCTGGAAAGAAATTATTAACATCCTCTTGATTAGTGATATGCTAAATATTCTATTAACTTTATTGTGAGAATTTTTGAAATATCTAATGCACATGGCCTCTGTCTGTTTTAGTTTGCAACTTTACGCCAGGTGCTATTAGAATTCTGCATGTTCTTCTGCCTTAAAAGTTAAAACAAATTTCCGTTAAATGTTTAATGAGCTTAGGTATATTGGTCGCTGTAGCGGCGTTTCATCTTCTACTAATGTACTTTGCCAGGACAATGAGCACATTACATTGTTGCCTTTTTCTATCAGACTACTCAAAATCTGCACACCCTCCTTGTCATTGTAATTTTTGGAAAAGGAAAAAAAGATCAATGAATCAAAACTAAAAAATAGCTGGTGCATTCTTATTGGTGGCAATTACTACAGCATAGGCTTTGCCATCTTGATTTGAATCCTTACCAGTATATCTGAAGTCACTTTAGTAGATTGTTTATGGTTATAAATATATAGTGTCAGGTAAGTGTCAAAACACTAACTTATATCTCTGAAAAATTGCTAGAGCGAGCCACATAAGCAAAACAAATTTTAAAATTTACTTTTCTAGCTTTTCAATAAAATCAATATCATTTTTATTATGTAGACCAATCACTGTATTGTTCTCGTTGCTTGCAGGTTTGTGGGTTTGATCTCTTGCGATGTGAAGGGCGGTCATATGTTTGTGATGTGAATGGGTGGAGTTTTGTGAAAAATTCCTACAAGTAATACTTTGTCACTTTTTATTCTTACAAACAGTTCAGTTCTGAGTTGCTAAAAGTAGTTTGCCTAGTTGCAATACTCATTCTGGGATGGTGCTAGCATATTGAACATTCTCTCCTAGAGAAACAAAATAGAATGATTGAAAATGCAGGTGCTGCTGGTTGTGTCATCTTTAGAATGTTGCTAAAATTCTGATCCCCTCTCCATCCCCAATTTCTGGACATTTTATTGTTATATGTTGATTCAAACTTTACAGATCTTGCTGGTAAAAACATGCAAGGGGAGAAAAATGAAAGTTGGTATGAAATTTGTTATTCTTTAAATTGAAACTTTAGATGATCTTGTAATTCTATGACAGTCTGTTAATAGTGACCATCATGATAATTTTCAAACTGCTCGTGCTTGATATATATCAAGCTGATGGCTGCAAGTAGAACGGGGTGTCACTATAGGCTTAAGTGATCCAAAGCAAAAAGGTATTTTAGTTAAGAACATTTAGCCACCAGTTTTGATGAGGCCATTCTACAGGCACGACACAAAACATATACAATTGTTCCATGCAAATTTGTTAATTGTCATCATTGGTTTTTCAACTTTTGTACTTGTAGGTTCCATTCTTTGATATTTTAAATTGCTAGCTAATTGTTTTCAGATATCAACTAAGGGTTGTTCATCTTGTCGTCTACTTTCTCTTTATTAGTAGGGTAATGTCTTCTTTTGATTAGATTCTCGGCTTATGGGTTCTCTTTCTGATACAGATATTATGATGATGCTGCTTGTGTATTGAGGAAGATGTTCTTAGATGCCAAAGCTCCTCACCTTTCATCAACAATTCCACCCACTTTACCATGGAAAATCAATGAACCAGTCCAGCCTTCAGAGGGGCTGACTCGTCAGGGAAGTGGGATTATTGGCACGTTTGGGCAGTCTGAGGAGCTACGCTGCGTGATTACTGTTATGCGACAGTATGTTGTGAATCTTCCCCTGCGTTTTTAATTGATTTGCTCGAAAGCCAAGTATTGAAGAATTCATTTATTTGCAAATATTTTTATTATGAACTTCATTTTCATTTGTACTTAATTGGTGTGCTATATATTAAATACCTTAAGTTTAAATGAATTGTCATATCTGGAGCAAATGAGTTATTTTCAGTGCTTCTTTTATTCAAGGAATTCCTGCATGCATTAGCAAAAAGAGTGAGCGTGTGGAAAGAGATAAAATGTTGTTTTAATTAAATAGTGGGGTGGGGTGGTTGTAGCTTAGGTGTGGAACTCTGATTGAAATTCTTGAGTTTTCAAACATGAAAGCATGCAACTGGAAATGGATTCCACAACATTTTGGACTTAATTTATAATTTATTCCAAAAACTAATATTTGCTTTCTGTCATTTTTACATAAATTTTTTATATCAACAGTGGTGATAGAACTCCCAAACAGAAGGTGAAATTGAAGGTTACTGAGGAAAAACTGCTAAACTTGATGTTAAAATACAATGGGGGACGACCTAGATCTGAGGTAATTTAGTTTTTAGTTTATTCTTTCCTGATTCTGTATTCAATTTTACTCCTAACGGACTGGTTTTTAATTGGATTCTCTGTCTCTTTCTCTGTCTCTCTCTCGTCCTTATTCATTTTGCAGACAAAACTAAAAAGTGCTATTCAGTTGCAAGATCTATTAGATGCAACACGAATACTTGTACCTCGTATAAGGTCTGACCCAAGAATTTTGAATTCCATTTATTTATAATGCCTTAACAATGTGCTTGTGCAAAAAGGTGATAAATTTGTCAATTTCAGACATATGCTTATTATCTAAGCATTATTGCTCTAATGGGGCCATTGCAATATTTTTCATCGATGCTCCTTTTGCGATGGTAAACCTGATGCATTTGGAGTGAAAACCTTTTTTCCCATGTTAGGGGATGTATATTTTGGAGCATAGACTGGTTATAAATTCATGATCTATATTGTGGTTCCCCAAGAAAAAAATGATTATGGCAACCAAACTGTTTGTTTTTGGGTCCATGCTCTATCAAACTTTTGCAGGCACTGATATTCATGCCTCTTCTAGAGTGGGTTTCCATTATTGACAATTAAAATAAGAGCAGAACTTAAATTATTGACTTATATATGGATTATCAAGCTCTAACTTGTTAGTGACTTTTTACATTATAGACCTGGTCGTGAAAGTGATAGTGAGGCAGAAGACATTGAGCATGCTGAAAAGCTTCGCCAAGTTAAAGCAGTGCTTGAGGAGGTTTGCTTCTTTCTCTTGAAGTCATCATCTTTCTCTTCCAATTTAAACATCATGTTTTCAATTCCTTCCATTGACTGCTATGTTCCCAAGTTATGGATTTATCATTTACACTGCTGCATGTACGTGTACTCTTTCACTATGTTATTGTGAGCTTATTCCAACTTTCAACATCATTCTCTTAGGAAACCAATGATTTTGGATATTGTAGTTAGGTCATAATTTGATTTAACATCTCAACTTGCATTTCAGCAATTGTGAAAAATTATGCTGCTGGAGCCATGTGATAAGGCAAATAAAGCAAATAAAGCAAATGGGCTAAATAAGAAAATAGTCATGACATCCTAATGGTTATATACTTTGGGTTCACCATCATCTTTTACATACTGTTATTGTTGCAAAAACTTGTAATTATGTGTTTTTAACAATTTGAGTTTCCTTGATCTAGGGTGGCCATTTTTCTGGCATCTATAGGAAAGTCCAACTAAAGCCACTAAAGTGGGTCAAAATTCCAAAAAGTACCGGTGAAGCTGAGGAAGAACGGCCTGTTGAAGCTCTCATGGTTCTTAAATATGGGGGTGTTCTTACCCATGCTGGCAGAAAGCAGGTATTAATTATAAATAACTCATAGATAGGCTCTCTGTTTAATTTTTGTCCTTCTTTGAGTTGAGGTTCTCTATTTAAATTCATCTTTGCATATATGATAAAAGTACATGGATTACATCTTGACAAAGTATGCTATCCAAAAGTTTTATTATTTTCATCATTAACTTACCTTCTAACTTTTGTTTTTAATTTCTTTATCTAATTGTTTTGCAGGCAGAAGAATTGGGTAGATACTTTCGGAATAACATGTATCCAGGTTAAGATAATGAACTCGCTGTTTTTTGTCCTAAAACATTAATCAACTAGACATGTTTGAGTCGCATGCTCATGAGACGTGTTTGTTTGACATTTATTTTTATAGTCTTCTATCCCAATTTTTGTTATAAGTCCTTGTTCATACTGTCTCTGACTGATATGGACTTAGACTTAGGCTTGTTCAGAAGGTTGTCATATTTCTCATTCAATTTATAGCTTGTGATAAATGCATTGATGCTAAGGGCGCAAATGAAACATTACAGTGTGTTAACTTTTTGCATTTTGAGTTTGGCTCATTTGTACAAAATAACTATTTTAGATTTCCGGTTCGGAGTATTGTAGTAGGCCTCTTAACCTCGGTTGCATGAAGTGTGGATAATTCCTGTATGTGGAACACGGATGGAACATAAAACTTCCTGGTCCAGGAATATGGTATGGTTGGAGTAGGCTTATTTGGGATTGTTTAGTAGGAAGAAAATACAGCTTTCTAGATTGCATATGTGAGAAAATACACAAGATATCAAATATTGAAATGAAAAAGAATCATCACTAAAGTTTCTAATATCCTCTAAGTAATAATAAATCAATTTAAGTTAGAAATGCTATGCTAACTAGTTCAATGCTATTATAGATGTCAAAGTCCTAAATTGGCAGCAAATTGATGCTAATTAATATTTAAGATTTGAATGACTGATATTGTTTGATTCACTACTAATGGTTGTTTGCAGTTGGTTCTTTGAATTTTTGGAACTCTCAGGTTAATGTTTAAAGTAGAAAAATGATCCATAATCTAGATCTTGCAATTTGGT
Organism: Ricinus communis; assembly: GCF_019578655.1. Lineage (NCBI taxonomy): Eukaryota > Viridiplantae > Streptophyta > Magnoliopsida > Malpighiales > Euphorbiaceae > Ricinus > Ricinus communis. The sequence goes on along the minus strand of NC_063260.1, from coordinate 29,632,287 downwards.
AGACAAATTGCCAGATGTGCAGCATTTTCTGATAACACTGCTCTCTACTAGATAGAAGATACATAGGGAAGGGATTTATTTATGGCATAGGGGCTGATACCCCAGCTGTGTAGCCCTGCTGAGGACTAAACAAAATTTTTCTGCATTTCTGCCCTCTTGAAATGCAATTTGGAAATCCTTACAGAGTTTATTCTGAGTCATGTTTATTGCACCTGGTGACTGGCGTATCCTTCCTTTAACATTTTTGTGGGATCCACCTATGTGTGTAGGAGGATTCTACCAGAATGTGAGAGGAGGGTGCACTTCTTTTTATTGCACTCATTTCCTGTATTTGGCAGTTTTGGTTTGATAGACTTTTCTTATTTAGTCATCCCTCTCTATCTACATTTAGGTACTCTTGATCCAAGTAAGGCTAGAGATGTTCCATGAGGGATATTCCCCTTGTATCCAACAAGTTGTAACTCAAATTATGTGTAATTAGAAACTTATAATCTTTTCATGACAATCTACAATAGCGTAATTCATTGCTAGCCACATGTGTATCTTTTGTTGAAGTTTCAGCTCATAACTGTCTTACTAGGAGCAGTATTAGATCCTTATCTTAGTGAAAAGGAATAGATACATATGACTGAGTGCTATTGGATCGATACTGCTTGGAAGAAAAGTACAAAATACTAATACCACTGTGTAGTGAGATGAGTATGTAACAAAGGCTTTAATTATATAGTTAACCACAGTTCATTACTTCTGGTTATAATTAATAATTTGTTTGAAAGTGTTATAATTCTTTGGTAATATGGTCTAAAGATCCATGTCATGTCGCTTTATTTTTACTCCTATTCCAGCATGGTTCTTGACCTAACACGGTTCATCTAATCCTGGCCAATGTAGGATTAAGTTTCTGCTGTCACCGGTTACCTACTGCACCTGCATATATATTTATAGAGAAGAATTTTGGTAAAGACTTGATGCATGTCTCCTAATAAAGTTGGGAGGCCATCTTTGGTTAACTATAACTTGATTTAGCTGAAAAAGAATAGTAGATGCTCTCTTCTAATATTTACTACCTGAAAATGGAAATGTTATTGTGTTTCATTGCATTTTCTTGTTTTATGTAGTTTCAATTAGATAAATGGGATATCCTTTTACAATTATTTTTTAATTATATATCACATAGAAAAGTGATAAATTGTTAGATTTAATTCATGAGATCCATCTATACTTCTCCTGATAAAGTTGGATGACTCTGCAGGTGAAGGTACAGGTCTGCTACGCCTGCATAGCACGTATCGTCATGATCTTAAAATTTACAGCTCTGATGAGGGCCGCGTGCAGGTATAGCTTAATAGCTCAGAGAGAACAAAATATCTGATTTCTGATTTCCTTTTGTTGTTTTATCATCTGGTTTGGGTGCTTTCTTTGTTTGTCCAAATTTTTATGAACTGAATTGCCGTATATCATTCACAAGATACTTGTTCACAGATGTCTGCAGCTGCATTTGCTAAAGGCCTCCTTGATCTGGAAGGACAGCTAACACCAATCCTGGTTTGTGGACTTATCTTTCCAGAGTTTGACTGACTTGTATATGTTGCATTATGATCTACTCAACAAGCTTTTGCTTAGGTTTCACTTGTCAGCAAGGATTCGTCGATGTTGGATGGACTTGACAATGCCAGCAGTGAGATGGAAGAAGCTAAGGTCAGTTTGTCTTGTTTGGATGAACTATAGATATTAATCTTCTTATATATGTTTGCATCAGCAATCGACATAGAGTCTCAAGGTTATGGTCCAAAGAATATTACTACACTCATGTGCTCATTATATATGTTTTCTCTAGCTATTGACTGAAACTGCTTTCTACTTCATGTGCTGATTGACATAATTTAGGCATTTAAACATGATTAACTAGTGAGTTTGTGTAGGGAACCTAGGGATGGCAATATGATGTGAGGAGAAATTGATTAGACAAATGTGTTCAGCAACCATTACGGATTACTGCACAAACAACAAGGAAATGGTAAATTGACAAATCAAACACATCCATCTAATCAATTTCTTCTCACATGACAAGGTTGGGCCATAACAAGCGTACACAGCATGAACCCAACACCAAATCAGAAAGCTTATCTTAATTGGTTTCATTACATAATAACTTAATGACAATCTCGATGATAGATAATTGTATCATGCTATGCATTGATGTGCAATTGACATATTTATTCGTAATGGATTGATATGTTCAATCCACCCCACTGATGACTCACGATAAATCTAATAAAATTCTAATAAATCTTGCATGAGATGTAATGTATAGGGATGTCTATAGTCAGTTTTTCCTAAATAAATTATCAGGTTAAACAGGTTGTGCCATCTCAACATAATGTGACTTGCTTGTTAATGATGATATTGTTGTCACCTTACTGATTTAAATATTTAGTACTGCTTATGTTTTGATGTTGACATGATTTTTTGTTGTGTTTGCTCATATTGACCTTAACATAAATAGACAAGCACTTTTTGACATGGCATGAATCCATCCAACTCTCATGTCATTTTCCCAAACTGAGTAAGTGCTTTTCTTTCCTTTAACTTTTGCAGGCTAGGTTGAATGAGATTATAACTTCCAGTACAAAGGCTGCTAATAGCAATGAATCCCCTGAATTTCCTTGGATGACCGATGGAGCTGGACTACCCCCAAATGCTTCTGAACTTCTTCCTGAACTGGTAACCATGTTGATAAGTGGCCAATCATGTAGTAATCATATGGATAACTTTCAAATCTAATTGTCATATTATGACACATGGACACCAGAAAGTATGATTTTAAGAAGATCAACACAAAACTATATCAAACCTCATGTTATTAAACTGATGCTAAAAGTTTCCTCTACCCTTGAGTACCAAGGTGCTAAATAACATGGTATTTCTTTGAATCTTTTCTTATAGGAAGAAATATTCCATCGTCTTTTATTTCCCTGTTGCTTTTATGAAAACATCCTAATTTCTAATTCCATGAGGTGGGTTTTGTTCGAGAAGAAAAGCTATTTAGAACATTTCCTCTCTCTCTCTCAGAACATCTCTTTCTGGTTTGATTTGTGAACAGGTAAAATTGACCAAGAAGGTCACAGAACAAGTGAGACTGCTCGCCAAGGATGAAGATGAAGAACTTACAGAGACAAGCTCATATAATGTTATTCCCCCATACGATCAAGCAAAGGCCCTTGGTAAAATAAATATAGATGTTGATCGTATTGCTGCAGGGTTGCCCTGTGGTAGTGAGGGATTCCTTTTGATGTATGCACGCTGGAGAAAACTGGAAAGAGACTTGTATAATGAACGCAAAGAGTAAGTGGTTATTATCTATCCATTGATAATTTGTTGCATTAATAGTATGTCAAATGTTTTGTTGAGGGACTTTGTTTACCAACTACTATATTTCTCTGACATTCTCTTACTGGCTATTTACTTGCAGCCGATTTGATATAACACAAATTCCTGATGTCTATGACTCTTGCAAGTAAGCTCTCTATTTCTAGTATATAGATGGATGCTGGTTATAACGTAGTAATTTATAAAATGAGTAACAAATTCTATCAGCCATGAACATGGAAGTATTTCGTGCTGCCATGTTACTTTCAAAACTTCACCTTGAGGTAGAACCCATTGCCCCAATAAACTTATTTAGTTTCTAGGCTAACTTAAACGAAATTGTAGTTTTCTAAGTTATTTTTAGCCGCATGTTTTCTAACCTTCCGAAGTTCTAATGACTAGTGTTAATTTAGGTCATTCATTGAGACTGTCCTTGATTCACTAACCATTCATTTTCAATTCTCTTACTTTTTAGCAGTCCTTATGTGAATGGTAAAGTACTTATGGGAAATGTGAGATGTAATAATGTGTTTAGAGTCCGAGGCATGCAAACATGTACTTGTGCCCAGTGGCTCTATGCACATAAACATGCAAGTGTAACCCCTCTTTTGACCTTTTGGCCCTTCAACACAAACACCTCCAATCTGTGCTTGCGTGCTTGTGGTCACGACCTCTGGGTATTAGTGCACATGAGGGAAATATGTAATTTCATTGGTATTATGCTGCACAACATTGAAATTTAAGTTGATTAAATTGCATATCATAATGCTTTTATGGTAAGGCTGCATTAAAAAGGATTATCCTGTGATTTAATTATGTCATTCCTAAGCCTGACCTTTTTCCTTCAAAAACCGCCTCTCTCAATTAACTTACCTACCATTTTACAGATACGATTTGTTGCACAATGCTCATCTTAATCTAGAAGGGCTGGATGAACTCTTCAAAGTTGCTCAGGTATAAACATAATTAGATCCTACATTTATTCATCATTAAAGTGGATGGAACTTCCATTTTTTATTTTACATGTCTTAGCAAGTATGACTAACTGTACTGATATGAAACTTGCTTGTCATGTATATTATTGCTGATGTAGGACAGATTTAAATAACCTGTTCTAGGTTGATTTTCGTAGAAATATAAAGGTTTAAGATTGAATCCCAGGTCTGATTTGACGGAAATTTAGATTTGAAACAGACGATTAGGAAAAGAAAAAAAGACAAGAAAACTTTATGAGTCAACACCTAAAGAGAATTGAAACACACTATTTAGAGCAGCAATTTGCAGGAAATCTTTGTTTAGGATTAACTAATTCTAAACCTAAAGACTTTTAGACTCCTAATTCTTAAAGGATTCTCTAAATGAAGACTTTATCCTAATCCAACAAGGATTTAGAAATTAATAAAACTAAAAACTCCTAAAATAAATCTTAACTACTGTTCCAGCAAAGCTGGAAATTATAGAAATACCCTTTGGGTATTGAAAATTGTAAATATTAAACCAAAATTTTAAATCTTTTGATTCTTTGAATTTTGTTTTTCTTGATATTTTTCTTGTCCACATCAATTATTTATTGAGTCTTTCCATGATTTTATTGGCAATATCCTACTTACATTTAAAGTTATTGCAGTTACTTGCAGATGGTGTCATCCCAAATGAGTACGGGATTAATCCAAAGCAGAAATTGAAGATTGGCTCCAAGGTGAGATTCTGAATGCATTTGCTTTTATCTCACTGTAACTTCACTTGATAGCTATTTTTGTTGGGTGGCTTATTGATCTTGTATGTAATAAAAATCTGTTTTTTGTTGACTCACAAAATAGAACACTATTAAGAATGTTTCCTCAAGAAGCATTTGTTCTATATGCTCGTGAAAATATGTCTACTTGGGCTAAATCAACCACCAAACTCGGCATGTATTTCTTACAGTTTGCATGATTATTATGTGAATCTTTGACTATTTGTAGACCTGAAAATTGGAATTTCAATGATATTTGAGTTTATTTTTGGTGGATTTTGATTCTCCTGCATCTTTATAGACGGTATTTATATTGGCACTCTTCAGCTCTCAATGAACATTGATATACATTTTTAAAGATGGCTAAAGTCTTACTTCTCTAAATTCAGATTGCTCGCCGTTTGTTGGGTAAAATACTAATCGACTTGAGGAACACCCGGGAGGAAGCCATCAGTGTTGCAGAATTAAAAAGTAATCAAGACCAACATTCAACATCGACAAAGAATGAAAAGGAGGATGCAGATTATCAGTCGAAGCTTTTCATTAAGAATGAAGACACAAGAAGAACTAGCACAAGTGAAATTTCAACAGACCACGACGACGATGATGATAAAGAGACAAAATACCGTTTGGATCCAAAGTACTTATTCTGATTATTATATTCACGTGTGAAATTGTTAATAAAATAACTGATCTTGCTACATTACTCAATTCTTAATCAGGTATGCAAATGTCAAGACACCCGAACGTCATGTCCGGACACGACTTTATTTTACTTCAGTAAGTATAACATATGTTCCAGCTGCTTTTTCCCACAACTTTATTTTTACTTCAGTAAGTATAACATATGCGCCAGCTGCTTTTTTCCATAACACCTCACATCTCTCTCTCATAACACATATATAAATGAATTTATCTTTCTTGTTATGTGTATGACTTCTTTGCACAAAATATAAAATTGTAGGTGTTCAAATGGTCGCACTGTCTCAAAGCATGTTAAAAAAAGGGTTCTAGTTGTATTGCACATGTACTTTTTTTTTTTTGACTCTACTGTGCCAAAAGAGGGTACTAGTTGAATAGCACTTTTTTTTCCTCTATTAAAGAAATATTTACACATGCAAAGTATTGTGCTGTCTTCAGTCTTGAAGACATTTTGAACTAACATCAATTGCTGTTTGGGATTTCTATTCAGTTTAAAACTACCTTTGCTTCCTTTCTCAATTATTTTCCATATATAAGTGCAATTATGGCACAATGGAAATAGCAGTAGTGGGGTGGGGCCGTATTTAGTTGAATCCTCATTGTTTGCTCTAAGCTTATTCTTCAACTTCTTTCAACAGAAAGTGGGCTTACTGCTTTTTAAATTGGACAAGAGAAAGAATTTCTAATCTTATTATTTTGATCACCATAGTTGTATTTTTCTTCCTCAATGCCTTAATTGAATATTTCCTGTTGCATGTAATAATGCCCTTGTTTGTTGTAATCTTTTTCTTCTCAGGAATCTCATATCCATTCCCTTGTGAATGTCCTCCGTTATTGTAATTTGGATGAATCTCTTCAAGAAGAGGATAGTCTTGTTTGCCATAATGCTTTGGAGCGCCTGCACAAAACCAAGGAGCTTGATTACATGAGTTATATCGTACTGAGGATGTTTGAGAACACCGAGGTGCCCCCTTATTTTTTTTCTTAAGAATATTTACTTGGTTAGCTTCTTTAAGAGGATGCATATTCAAAATAGAGTTCAGTTTTGTTGGCCTTAGTGGTCTGTACTGGCTAGCCAGACCTGAAATTGGTTTCTGCGTGATCTGAGTTGATATCAGGAACTTAGCCAATCAAGTGATATCCTATGGAAGTGATTTTGATCTTTGTACCCAACTCATGTCTAACATCAAGTATCATTGGTAATTTTTAACCTTAAGCAAACAGGGATCCTCTTAGCCACCAAATTAAACTCCACTGAACATGATTACCTTGCATGTGAATGGCAATGTTGTGCCCATCCATTACGCCTTTTCTTATTCGAACTGATTGTATTACACTTTAATGGCTATGTTGAGATAGTTTCTCACATCTGATGAGAAGTCCAGTTTAAAACTTGGACGTGTTTAACTGTTATGTTTACTGTTGGAATACAATCAGTTCATAACTGATATTTACTTTCTGGTTTTAGCAGAGCTAAACTTTTGGGCTTCTTGATATAGCTTTGTTAAAGAAAATGGTGAATAAGGCAGAAAGCTATTTATATCTCGCTCATGATGATAGTTTCAAATATTTTGCATCTTTTTTCCTATAAAAGATATAAAGCTCAAAAAGGTCTAATTAGTTAGTCTGGTTTCATTAAATACTTGTATGTTTATATGTTCTTTAATAGCTGAAATAATTCAGGCCGTTTCACTTATCTAATCACGTTTTTACATTTGAAAATGCAGGTTCCATTGGAAGACCCAAAAAGGTATCGCATAGAGATGACATATAGCCGTGGTGCAGACTTGTCCCCCTTGGAGGTAATGCATCATCAATTATTCCTGGAAAAGTTCCCATCTACGTCACTGATGTCCTGTAGCCATTTCCTATTTCAATAAAATTTACTACATGCTGCCATAGTTAAAAAAAAAGTGAACAGTTGCCATTGCACGACCACTTAGGAAGAAGTTGATTGATATGTTTTTGGCAAAGCCACAAAGCTAATTTGCCATTTGCTTGTATTTGATGTGGAAACGTGGGATTGAGTGCTAGTCAAACTAGACATTAACTTTTAGACTCATCCTACAACGAGCCTAAAAATTATCATTGCTTGGATTTTATTTTATGTGGTCGGCCCTAGAATAAGTTATTAATTGTTCAGATCGACTCCTTGCAGATTGTTTACTAAATGACATACAGTATCATAATTTTCATACTTTAAGCATAGATTGACAGGAAGATTAAACCAACTAAATCTGATGCTTTGATTTGCTTTTTTCTGGTTCTAATTCTACTAAGTCGACCATATGCCTGTTCAAAATTATTTAGGATCATGGTTATCAGCAAGATGTCAAGACAGAAATACTTCAATTTGTGAAGTGGAATGATTCCAGGGGTGATGTTTACAAGCTCTACTCTTTTTTCTTTTTCTTTTTCTTTTTTTTCCAGAAGAACGACAGTGAGGCCAACTCATTGCACCAGGAACATACACTGCCTATTATGGGTCCTGAAAGATTGCAAGAAGTAGGATCATATCTCACATTAGAGAAAATGGAGACGATGATTCGGCCGTTTGCCATGCCAGCAGAAGACTTTCCTCCACCTTCAACCCCTGCAGGATTCTCCGGCTACTTCTCAAAAAGTGCAGCAGTACTAGAGCGCTTGGTGAATCTTTGGCCTTTCCATAAGCATGATAAACATGCTAGTGCTAATGGAAAGTAGCTTTTTCACTTTAAAAAACAAAAATCATATTACTTTCATTTCTTTCTGTTCTTTTTTTTTTTTAATTTTTTAAGTTCGGCTTAGATTTCCCATTCTTTTATTGCCTTGCATGATGTGTCTTAAGCTTTAGTGCGTGCTGGTTGGTCTTACAGCCAAGGTGAGTTTTGAGCTCTCCTGGGAGAAAATTTTGGAGCAAACTAACAACTTTCGACAGAGAGAGATTGTTAGTTGAAGTAACTGTAGCTAAAACAGATTCTGTTAACATTTTAGTATTGTATTTATTTATTTATTTATAATTAATGGGAATAGCTTGATTATAAACAAACATCAGGTCTGATGCATGAGAAGTGCTTAGATGTATGAAAACGGATGCTACATTCAGAAGAGCAGAAAGTGGAACCAAAAGAGAGGAAAAGAAAGCTATGGTTAGGGGTTGCGTGACCATTTTCATCTCTCAATAACTGTATAAAGGAAAATGATGATTCGATGTAGGTATTCCCAGTGGACCAAACGAATCTTATTAATTTGATTGCCAATTGATATTGCTAATCACTTCTTCACATCAAAAGTCACCCTCAACACTGTTTTCTTGTTAGTTGCTCTCCTTGTTCCCTCGCGATCAGTGATTCAATGTACGTCTGTATAGCTAGTACTAGTAGGAGGAGAACCAGACTCTTAATAGAGCTAGACCCATTAAAAATGGGGAATCCCCAATTTCCTAACATGGGGCTGGATCCTGAGTTCAATTTTCATATGAAACATAAAAGGAAGGAGGTCGTAACTATAGTTAGAAAAAATGTTTTTGTCTTTCTCATTTGTTTCCCTTGTTTTTACTTTTTATTTTCCATTCTTGGTGCAAGTGTTGGAGCTTCCTTCCAAAGATACTGGGCGGGCATAGAGGAGAAAATCCAGAAAAAAGAAGAAAGAAAAATCTATGACAAAGACTGCTATCCGAAAAGAAGCTATACAATATTCGATTATGTATGTATCTTTAATAAAGAACAAAAGCTAGGAATCACCATCTAAAGTTTGGTGGGCACATACGTTCCTTGAAAGTTCGAGCTAATCTATCTTTTTATCTCTCTTGTTATCTCTTTCTCATTCTTGTAACATTCTGACCTTTTTATATATTTTAGATTATATTCTAATTTCTTATATTGCCAGGTCTATAATAAATATATAGTAAACTTATTCTCTTCTAATTTTCAATGATTGTCATGATTACAAGTTATCTCTAAAATAATTTTTTTAATAAATGTTGATAATGATATAAAAATTATCTCTAAAACTGAGAAATCTCGAGTTGAAATTAAATTCTAGTTAGAATTAATTAACAATAGAATAAAAATAAGAAGTTTATTTCATTAATTCTTAATAACGTATATCATTATTCTTAAATAATAACAACAACTACCTCGATGAACACCATAAAAAAGAATATATCAAATATTTGCCTTCTAATTTCACAATATTTTTAAAGAGAAGAAGAAAAATAATAAAAGGGGAAAAAAAAAAAGGAAAAGAAACCTTCCTTTGTCATTAAATAAAATTTGATATCAGCTGAGTCAACTTTTGTTACCCACTACGAAGAAAGATGGCAAAAGTTTTGCTGTTGGTGACTGAAGAGATGATGGAAATATTGGTTAGATTCATGTTTGCTCTTGAGGTTGCCGAAGTCTATAAACCCTTTTGTGAGCATCACACCAACTGATATGACTTCATATAAACCGAATGTATTAAATGTTTTTCTCACTTATATTGCTTCTCTCACCACTTATGCACTTTCTTTTGTCATACCAAAGGCATCATTTGAATTTCATTCACTCTATGTACAATCAATCACTTGGGTTTCATGCTAATGTGCCACCTATTTCCTTATGCGGCAATTTTCTTTGGTTAATTGAGCTTCAATTGAGTTCCAAGGGTTTTTGGCCCAAAACCATACTATATTAAATAAATTTCTTTGATTTACTGAAGGAAATTTTCACATTTATTGGACTTTGAGGAATCATGCACATGTAATTTTATTCAATCATTTTCGTAGTTTTTCTTATTTTGAGTTTAAGCTTGCTTACTAAACTACTAAGATAAGAAAAAGAGTATGCTGGTATCCTATTCCATTGTACGCCAAAGTATGTGTCTTTGATATTTAATGAGATTCATACTTGAACCCTTGTTGTCTAAAATAAAAAATGAATTAAATAGTTCTTAATTTTAAAATAATATGCAATCTAATGTTGATATTATATTTTAACCGATGATGTTCAAATAAAATTCATTCATGACTATTCCCATTTGAATAATAGGTATATGGTCAATCTATATTTATAAAAAAAAATAGTTTGGATAAGATATGGATAGTGTATCACATATTATTTTTTAAAAATAATTTTAATATCTATTATTCAAATAAAATATAAGTACGAGTATCCTTTGAATATGAATAGGAATATATGGTCGGCACGTTACTATTCCTATAATATCCACGAGCAATGTCGTTACTCCTACTCAAACATAACTCGTTATAAAATTTCATTGTCTGTCTATTTGTTTTCTCTCCTTCTGGCGTCAAGAAAACAAAAGACAGAGTAATTTGTGCAATTTATTGATAAGCCAGAAAATGACAATAAAATTTTAGAGGTACTGGAAATGATGAAAACGAAGGAAAATAAATAAAAAATAAGTAAGCACAATTGATTTTTTAATTGATTAATTGCATTTACATGTAAAATATGTGAAAGAATGCATATAATTTTTAACGGTTATATTATTAAATATATGATAAACTATTTTTGTTAATTCATAATTATTATTTTTTTAGCGAGCATAATTAATTTTCTATGTCATCGTTTTTACAGTAAAATTTCAAAAATTGTCATTAAAAATATTTTTAAAAATAAATTAAAAAAATATTTATTTTAAAATTTTAAAATAATTTAATAAAATTATTAAAAAAATACAAAGTTGAGAAATTAATTTGTAATTAAAACCACGAAACAATATAGCCTGAAAATAAATGCTTATGAGTTCATTTGTCAACCTCACGTTGTCACCAAGCTCTGGAAAAGGGTTCCCCATTTCCAGTTAAACGGCAAATTTAGCTAGCAAGAAAAGAATGGTTCTCTTCATGGATCTTTATTTTTTAAGAGGCGTTTGTTTGGTAAGCCAGAATTCGACTTTTCCATTCAAAATCATTTTCCCAGAAAAAGCTAAATTCCAACAAACTGATTACATCGATTTTGCTTTCCATCATTAGGTTGAACATAAAAGGTTCCCTTTGGAATGTACACTGAATAAATAAAATAATAAATTTCATGAAACTTATCAATATAATAAGATTGATCTTTGTCATATAACAATTATAATAGTGATCTTAATAGGCATAAATTGACTTATATATCTCACTTTTTTATTTAAAGAATAATAATATTACTATTATTTATTAGGTTTAAAAGAAGGGCTTTTCTAGAATAAGAGTTATATGATTTTTGTTAAGAAGCTATTGATCCAAAAATATTTAACAGAATATATTTTTAAAATTATTTTCAATTTTAAAAAATATTTAAATTTAAAATTTTATTCGAATTAAAATATAATTTTTATTATTATTTTACTATAAATAAAAAAATTTATTTTAAAAATTTATTTAAATTGAAATAATATTTTTCTTAGTACGACCATTTGGATCTAATGGAAAACGAAAAAGAAATTTCTTTTCTTTCTCTTTTCTTCTATTTTTATTTAGAAAAAAAAAACATCATAACAGTAAAATATGAGTTTATTATTGTGTATGATCGCTGAACTTTAGGCATCTAAATCGAAGCCTTGATAACCTGAGAATTGGGATAATTAAGATGGAAATTCAGAGAAAGGGATACAAAATTGGTAATAAATATGTTTCAGACCAATAAGCAATGGTTATTATAAAGTATTCCCATTCCTCAGACACAACCATTAACCACAGAAATCAATCAACAATCAACCTTTAATTATCCCAACGCAATTTATTTGGTCTCATGATACGGTGTTATAAATCATTAAATTTAATTACGATTGTTGAATAAAAAATATACTAATATAATAATAAATTATATTTTTTAATAAATATATTTTATATTTTATATTTTAATAATACCGATCATTATAAATTTTTTAAAAATATTTACAATTTAACTTTTTTATTAAAAGTAAAATTTTTGTGATACTGATATTACATAATATCAAATAATAATCCTTAATTACTTATTATTATTTTCTTTATTCTATAAAAAATGTTGTTTTTAATAATTCATTTAGATTAAATAGGTTTAGTTATAAAAAAAATTAAATTAGACTAGATAATTTTTTATTATAAAATTTATTATCTTATTTCAATATAAAAATAATAAAATTTAATGTTATGCTGAATAAATAAAAATAACAAATAATTAAAATATGTTTAATTTAAAAAAAGACAGTAGTATAAAAATGGAAAAAATAATTACTAGTTATTATTGATATTCTCAGCTTACGTGATTTGCCCTCAATCATTAGTTATTATTATTTATAAAAGGAATGGCCAAGATTATATCAATATCACATGGTAATGAAATGTGACACTTGGCAGAGGATAATAAAAGGAATACGATTGTGTGTGTGTGTGGGTAGAATCCAAATCATGTCTGTCAATTGTCAATACTTAATTATCGCAATTTAGGGTTTCATTTTGGTTTTGTAATTCCATGAATTGTACAAAAAGATTTGACAGTCAAAAGGATATGTAGAAACATCTAATTTGATATTACATCAATTTAAATGAGCTGTCATTCAAAACCCTAACTTTCTTTCTCCTTTCTCTTTTCCTTTTCTACCTGTAATCTCATCTTCAGAACTCTATCCTGTCCCACAATCAAACATTGTCGCCATGTCCTTAGATTTCCTCTTCCATTTTCTTCTCCATTTTAGTCAGCTTCAACACTGAACTTTCCAGACAGTTAAAAGCACTTTCTTTGGAGGCGAAGAATTTGAAAAAATAGATATTTACAGAACAAATTGTCAAAAATTAAAGATGAAATGATAAAAATTATATAAAAATTATAAATTTAGTGTTTTAACTTTTCTGTTTAAGTTATTTTTTTATTTAATTAAGTATTTAAATTTTTAAAAAATATTCACTATAATGTCTCTAATTGATTTTATTAGTTAAAATTTTTATTTAACTTATTTTAAATAGTAAATTGATTTAAATATCTTTCTTTAAAATAATATCATATCTTTTTTCGTTTTTTATTTTTTATCCATTTTTAGCACTGTTTTTTAAAATTTTATTTATTATTTAAGAGATTAAAAGAAAAAGTAAAATTATTTTATTTTTCTTATTTATGTAAATAAAAATTAAAAAAGTTAAATATTATTTACTTATTTTTTATTTTTATACATTCATCTTAGAAAATAAAAATGAAATATATTCTTTTAAAGGAAAATATATTTTTTTTACTTCAAAACTATAAGAGAAAAAAGTAGGTAAGATAATTGCTAATAACTGTTTACTTATTGACACGTTTTAGTTATTTCTTTAATTACGAAAGTAGGTAAGAAATTGATTAGAATTTAAAGATTGGACTAGTTGTTATCAGTATAATGCAATTAGTTCATTCATTTTTTTATATAAAAAAAGGAAGCAACTTCATTTTATTATGATTAATTGCCAAATAATTTTAGTATTTTACATTTGTTTTCAAATTTACCCTGTTGCTTTCATTTTTCAATATTAACAATGTATTTTTATTGCTAATTTCAGTTTTAATATCAAATGAAATTATATAATATTAGCTATAAAAAATTATATTAGTATTAGATTTGCTAATTCATCCTTACATACTTTAAAAGAAAATATTATTTTTTACTATTTTTATTTTATTCATTTATTATCAGATGTGATTGAAAGAAGAGGGAACAACCACAACGTTACGCCCTAAAATAGAACTATACGAAGCCCTTCCGAATGACTTAGAATTCCGTCTACTAGAGCAAGGGAAGGATTTTTGCTAAATTTTAGATATTTAAAACTTTAACTGTTTTATAATAAATTGAAAAGAGATTAAATTGAATAAAATATTAAAAAAATATTTGCTATTAAATTATCCATTTAGTTATTTAAACAAATTGAAATTAACATCAAAATACATAGTCATAAAATTAATGATCTTAAATGACCTACCTTTACTAATTTTAATATAATTTATTTTCAATTGATAAAATCGGTCTAAGAATTTTTGTATTTCGAAAGAGTAGCCCGCGGTGCTAAAAGAATACAGATTTAGTCAAGTAAATTGGATTATTGGGGTATTCCTTAGAAATTAAATTTGATTTATCAGTTGATGAAAGGACTTAAATGATTGAAACATTGCAACAGAAGTGTGTTGTCCTACCTTGATCATGACTGTGACTTTTTGGAAATTGATTTTGTTTCTATGCTAAGGTTCGGCCAAAAATGAGATTAGGTGAGAAAAAGAAATTACATATGCTTTGTATCTTGTTTTTAAGGAATTAGGTCATGTTTTTACTTAATGTTTGTGCTATCATTTTTGTACTCTTTAATCAAACTCATTATTAACTTTTCTAATCGTCAAATTTAGGCACTTCACGACAAAAAATAAAATAAATATATCAACTTTAATAGTTTAATCATTTTAACACTTTAATTTTTAATTTAATTTTATAAACACTTTAATTTTATTTTATAGAAATCTCCAATATTTTTAACTTTTAATTTAATCTTACATTCACCTAAATTTTATTGATATTAAAATACTTATATATAATACGTAATAGAAGTATAAGCTTTTTATAAAAATTATAATATTAAATAAAATATAAAGATTAATTATATGTGATAATTAATTAATGAATAATATTCTTAAACATTACTTGCTATATAACAATTAAAAAAAAGATGAACTATAATTTAAAATGGTTAAAGAAAAGACTATTATATTGAGATGGAAAAAGTACTATCATTATATTAATTTTATAATTTTACGTGGAAACAGGATTCATTACAATTTATCGTTTTAATTAATTCGCTTAATAATTTATTGTATTTCTCTCTTAAAAATTAATATTAAAATAAAAAATACTTATATATATTTATTGTATTTTTCCATTTTTGTGTGTGTATACATATGTTGTTGATAAGATATAACCAATAAAAAAGAAAAGGAAAAAGAGAGAGAGAAACAAGAAAAATGTAGTATTTATAGCAGAGAAGAGTGTACCCGCCAAGTACATGATCTACTGAGAGCTGTTTATCTGCAACAAAAAGGACAATCGTGCCCGAAACAGAAAAGCTGCCACTTCAAGATTCTAGAGAGAGAAAGAGAACGAAGGGGCAGCAGAGGAAACAAAAACCATAACATAGTAATACATAACAAAAATAATATAGGTGAAACAGAGTCCTGTCTGTCTGTTTTCTTGGTTTTTTAATCCTTTTTTAAGTTCTTTTTCTTCTTCTCCTTTGTTTTTGATGATCTTCCTGTTTAGAAATACTTACCTTCTTCTGTTTTGTAATTTCTTTTCAGGGCTTTGCTGAAATGGATGACAAGTCTGAAACTTTGGAGGCTGTGTTGAAGGAAGCTGTTGATTTGGTATAATAAAAAGAAAAAGAAAGAAGCAATCAAACCCATGTTTTAGTTTTGTTGTTTCATCAATAAAGTTCACTTAATTTTGTTTTATTTTGATAACTGGGTTTTCTTTTGAATGATGAATTTGGAGTGTTTGATTGAGTGCAGGAGAATGTGCCAATTGAAGAAGTTTTTCAAACACTTAGGTGTAATTCAAATGGTCTCACAACAGAAGCTGCTGAGCAAAGGCTTACCATTTTTGGATATAACAAGCTTGAAGAAAAGCAGGTTAATATTAATTCACTTTTATTTGGTTTCAGTCGCCACCTTTCTTTTAAGGGAATTATATGTTATGCAAGGTATAAAATGATTCCAAGCACTTGCTATTCATTTTATCTTTATTTTTTTTAATTCAAATAATGGAGATTTTAGAAATTTCTGCATATTAAGTCAGTCAAATAAAAGGGAAGTTCTTTCCTTTCCTACTCTCTCTCCCTATTTTTTCTTTTTTGCAGTACTAAAGATAATTTATAATGACTATGATTTGCGTTGCTTTTATCTTGCAGGAGAGTAAGTTTTTGAAGTTTTTGGGGTTCATGTGGAATCCTCTTTCATGGGTAATGGAGGCAGCAGCTATCATGGCTATTGCACTTGCGAATGGAGGGGTCAGTACTTCTGTCTTTTGTTCTTCATTATTTTCTTGTTTCTTTTTTTTTTTTCTTTTTTTCTTTTTTTATGAAATTTTTTACTTTTTGAAATGTGCAGGGGAAACCACCTGACTGGCAAGATTTTGTTGGAATTATTATTTTGCTTTTCATCAACTCTACGATAAGTTTTATAGAGGAGAATAACGCTGGAAATGCTGCTGCTGCTCTCATGGCCCGTCTTGCTCCCAAAGCCAAGGTATGGATAGGACAGTCTCTTATGTTCATTTATTGGTATATCTATTCTTACTGCTAAATTGGCTTTTGCATTTGGATATGCTAGAGTTATCAATTTAATATCTAGGTGAGCTTTTTGAAATTTCTGGTCTCATTTGTTCTTCTCTTCTTAACATAACTGTTTCAGGTCCTTCGAGATGGGAGGTGGATAGAGGAGGATGCCTCCGTTCTAGTTCCTGGTGATATTATCAGTGTTAAGCTTGGAGATATCATTCCTGCAGATGCTCGTCTTCTTGAAGGTGATCCTTTGAAAATTGATCAGGCAATTTTTGCAACTTTCTTGCCCTGTTGATTAAATTTAGATTTAATAAAGTCGAAACATCTAATTAGTCTGCTGTTATAATGGACTGCAGTCTGCTCTTACTGGCGAGTCTCTTCCTGTGACAAAAGGACCTGGTGATAGTGTTTATTCAGGTTCTACATGCAAGCAAGGAGAGATTGGAGCCGTGGTCATTGCCACTGGTGTTCATACATTCTTTGGCAAGGCTGCCCACCTAGTGGATTCAACAAATCAAGTGGGACACTTTCAACAGGTAAATGAGACCCAAATTTACTTTTTTTTTTGGTTCAACATAGTTATCAGAACAGAAATAGAAATGGATATAATGTTATGAATATTGTTTCTGCTGTGCTGATTTGGATCTATATTTCTAGAACTTTCTTAGTTGTCTATATCTTAAATATTTAGTGGATGTATTCCTTTGACTTTTTTTGGTTTTGCTTAACAGGTGTTGACTGCAATTGGGAATTTCTGTATATGCTCCATCACCGTGGGGATGATAATAGAGATAATTGTCATGTACCCAATTCAACACCGGCCATATCGGCCAGGAATTGACAATCTATTAGTACTTCTTATTGGAGGGATTCCTATTGCAATGCCCACAGTTTTATCTGTGACAATGGCGATAGGGTCGCATAGGTTATCTCAGCAGGTCGGTAGTTACAAACACAGATAATGCAGGGTGGTAACTCAGATGATTGCTTGTATGTATAAGCTATTTGTTAATTGTTGCAGGGGGCTATCACAAAACGAATGACAGCAATAGAAGAAATGGCAGGCATGGATGTCCTTTGTAGTGATAAAACTGGAACTCTGACCTTGAACAAACTTACTGTTGATAAGAATTTGATTGAGGTTGGCATATTTCTACAATTGTTATTGCACTTCTTACTTTTCATTTGCTGTTCCAACATTTTGCCTGGATTTGAATGAACAGATTGTAGCTAAAGGAGTAGACACAGACACTGTGGTTCTGATGGCGGCTAGAGCCTCTCGAGTGGAAAACCAGGATGCAATAGATGCTGCTATAGTAGGGATGCTGGCTGATCCAAAGGAGGTGGATTGATAGATGATATAATTGCATTTATGCATATACTTTTTGTAGCAAATATTACTGTCCATTTTATGTTTAAATCATACTGTACTTTGGCTATTCTATTAATCATTTTACTTTCTACTTTATTTGTTTGGCTTCTGAACACTATCAAGGCACGAGTTGGTATTCAAGAAATTCACTTCCTTCCATTCAATCCAACAGACAAGCGAACAGCTCTAACATATATTGATATTGAGGGCAAAATGCATCGGGTCAGCAAAGGTGCACCAGAACAGGTATAGCCATCAAAAACTATTTGTTAAAAATGTATTTGTAATTCCATATGCTAGTAAATCATGTTTATGGTTTGTCTATTAGATTTTGAATCTTGTACACAACAAATCAGAGATAGAACGTAGAGTTCATACAGTGATTGATAAGTTTGCAGAACGAGGTTTACGATCCCTTGCAGTAGCATACCAGGTAAAGTATATTACCAGTAATTGCTTTTCATTATATCATAAACTCAATTAAGCATACCAGTAATGCATACACCAGCAATAACTTCTTCATATTGTAAACTCTACTAAAATTTTTGGTATTGTTATCAATTTATGCGCAGGAAGTTCCTGAAGGTAGAAAGGAAAGCTCTGGAGGTCCATGGCAATTTATTGGTCTCATGCCTCTGTTTGACCCACCTAGACATGATAGTGCAGAAACAATAAGAAGGGCACTGAATCTTGGGGTAAATGTAAAAATGATAACAGGTGCTTATCCATTTTTCTGAAAATTTGTGCTTCGGTTATCTTCAGCACCTTTAGTAAATGGGTACGACTAGGAGAGTTCAGTCTTGTCCTCTTGGATAATTTTTATTAACAATTGCTCGTCTTTGTTTTCCTTTCAATCTCCATCAGGTGATCAACTGGCAATAGGTAAGGAAACAGGACGCCGTCTCGGAATGGGAACCAACATGTATCCTTCATCAACCTTGTTAGGACATAACAAAGATGAGTCAATTGCTGCTTTGCCTGTAGATGAGCTTATTGAAAAAGCTGATGGATTTGCTGGTGTATTCCCTGGTATTTCAGCCTTTTTCCACTTTATGCCTAATGATGGTTTTTGGACTAGTTCACATCAAGCTGCTCAATAGCATAAATTTTGATTGCCGCACTACTGGACCACAGATCCAGTGTTTTCCACTTGGACATATCGACATCCATTCTAAATGAGAAACCTAAGTGCAGTGGATGGTTTCCTGTAATATAATTTATATCACCAGATTTGATATATCCATAAGGACCATAATAAGATTCTGTTAATTGTTTCCGGATTTTGCCTGATATCTTTTCCTTTTGTTTTTCCTGGCTTCACTTCACTTTTGGAACAGAACACAAATATGAGATTGTGAAACGTTTGCAAGCTAGGAAACATATATGTGGAATGACCGGTGATGGAGTGAATGATGCTCCGGCTCTTAAGAAGGCTGACATTGGGATAGCTGTTGCGGATGCAACTGATGCAGCTCGCAGTGCTTCTGACATTGTCCTAACAGAACCTGGTCTCAGTGTTATTATTAGTGCTGTACTAACTAGTCGGGCAATATTCCAGAGAATGAAAAATTACACAGTAAATTTTATCTCCAAATTTTGGAAGATTCTATTATTTAAAACTTATTACAGAATAGACTGGCTAAGTTCACTAACATGTTTCTTTGTAATCTACTACAGATATATGCAGTCTCTATTACTATTCGTATTGTGGTAAGCTGTTTGGTGTGGGGTCTATACAACATAATTATTTCCATAGCTAAATTTGCAACTCTGGTGTTGTGATTTAGTCTGAGCAACATTGGTATTTTACAGGTTCCTCTTATTAGCTCACTTGATTCTTGCATTTCTTTCATGGCAGCTTGGCTTCATGTTACTGGCACTCATCTGGCAGTTTGACTTTCCACCCTTCATGGTGTTGATCATTGCTATCCTTAATGATGGTTTGTATCTATCTTGTCATAGCATGAATGTTGTTTAGGATAGATAGAAATTGATAAAAGTGCTGTTGGCTTTGGCAATTTGAAATCACTTTTTTGTTATTTCTGAAACCTACAATCTTTAGAGGCTAATTAGTTGCTTATAGTTATTCTTGGCTGTCTGGTTAGGTAGGAAAGATGCCAAAACTCTTGGGAATTGCACTTTTTTTATTTGCTTATAGTTATTCTTGGCTGTCTGGTTAGGAAAATCTTTCTATTCATAGTTTACGAGGTGTACATTGTGGCAGGTACTATTATGACAATATCTAAGGATAGGGTGAAACCATCCCCTCTACCAGATAGCTGGAAGTTGGCAGAGATCTTTACAACTGGAATCATCCTTGGTGGTTACTTGGCTATGATGACTGTCATTTTCTTTTGGGCAGCATATAGCACAGATTTCTTTCCTGTAAGCTCAGCATTTTTAAATTTCTGCTGGAATCAGTCCCAGTTTGAATTTCTCTGCTGAGTGATATGACATGTATGACCATCACATTATTAACTTAGTCTTGTTCAATCATTTTTGATGTTGTCTCTTGCCTTCTATTTCAAGATAAGAGACCATTGTAATCCTACTTTTTTTGGTGGAAACTATTAACTTAAATATGGCACTTAGAGACAATCTTGATCTTTTGATAGTGTTTGTTCGATTGTAGTCAGTGATTCATCTACTTGCATAAGATATGATCTTACAGAGATGCCTATTAATATATCTCTTCTATCTTTGCTTTCAGTTTTCATGGTTTTATTTTCTTTGCGCATAGTAGACTAGTTGCATAAATTGACACTTGCAATTCTCAGAGAACTTTTGGAGTTTCAAGCCTTCAAAAGAAGGACGATGACGACTTTAGAAAGCTTGCCTCGGCAATATACCTGCAAGTGAGCACCATAAGTCAGGCACTCATATTTGTGACTCGGGCTAGGAGTTGGTCTTTTGTTGAACGTCCTGGCCTCTTACTTGTAGCAGCTTTTGTTATTGCTCAGCTGGTGAGTGAAGGTTTTAGCCTCCGTTTCTTAATGTCTAATATTACTTAAAAATATAACTCCTTTTCCCCTGTTTCACTTGTACGGCAGATTGCTACTTTGATTGCCGTCTACGCAAACTGGAGTTTTGCTGCAATTGAAGGCATTGGATGGGGCTGGGCTGGTGTTGTCTGGCTCTACAACCTCATCTTCTATTTCCCACTTGATTTTATCAAGTTCATTATCCGATATGCCTTGAGTGGGAAGGCTTGGGATCTTGTGATTGAGCAAAGGGTACAGATACAGAATAGGTTCAATGGAGTTGTATTGGTGTCTGGAGTCTCTTCTTACTGACTATTTGTGGTGGGATTTAATTGTTTTGCAGATTGCCTTCACAAGGAAAAAGGATTTTGGAAAGGAAGAGCGTGAGCTTAAATGGGCACATGCTCAAAGGACCCTACATGGGTTGCATCCACCTGATATCAAGATGTTCAATGACCGGAGTAGTTACACAGAACTTAACCAGATGGCTGAAGAGGCAAAAAGACGAGCTGAGATTGCAAGGTATGCTTGCTGACAATGAATGAGGAGTGTCGCTATATATACTCGGTTATGATAATAATCACCTAAATAACACAACATACTTAGCAAATGTAACCATCAAGCAACAGATCTTCCTATATAAAATTCACATTCTGTTCTAATGGTTGAATAACAATGTTAAGCTGTAAAATTTAAACTTCAATCTCATATATTTTGTGATCAGAAGAATGATCGATGTGCTTTTAGCCAGTGAGTTGTTAGGGTCTGTTAAAGCTTGATATCGTTTTTTGGTGCTTGCAGGCTCAGAGAACTGCATACCCTTAAGGGGCATGTTGAATCAGTAGTGAGGCTGAAGGGTTTGGACATCGACACAATTCAGCAAGCCTACACTGTCTAATAAAAACAATCCTTTTTCCTGCCTCAGAGGTATACTTGTTAAAATGAGAGTGAAATATGTAATTGATCTTCTGAATGTATAAAAACTATATTTTGTTGGCAGCTGTGTATCATAATCTAGGTCAACGTGTGTCCCTGTGCATACAACAGAACTTTGTAAGCTTATTTTGCTGCTCAATATCATTAATTTTCATCATATGTTTACTATCGAACTTTATTAGAAGCTAGGATGACAACAATTTCCATTCAAGTATTCTGAAGGATGGTAAGAATATGAAAGAAATAGCAAAAAGGAGTTCATGCTGATTTCTTGTTTAAGCTTAGCGAATAACCAAAGAAATGAGATTCAACAAAAGGATTTCTGTTCAAGCTCCAAAATTAAATAAGTAAACCATAAATATGTATTGCATTCTCCAAACCTGTCAAGCTACTTTGTTCTGTGATCCTAAATACCAGATGATAACAGAAATGAACCAGATTTTTCTCGCATATAGTAGGAATATTGAAGTGTTTGTTTTTCCAAAAGCATTAAAGCTGTATATTTGAAGGTGATCAATTCCTAGTAGCTTTTGTCAATAGCATCACCATTCATCAATCAGAATCAAGGCATCATCTCCAATTGCTATTGCTATCACCAATTCAATGAATTCACTAGACCTTTGGAGGCCTTTTGACACAAAGATATTAGAACCCTTTTAACTCCCTATACTACTTGAATTTTCAGGTACTATTAATGGTATTAGTATATGGGATGTGATGGTATGACTAGTTAGACGACAGACATGGAAATATCACACAAAAGACAACTACAGCGATCATAGATTGATGAAATTATTGTTTATCATCATATCATCAGTAACAGCAGAGAGTAGAAAAAAGAAAAAAGGAGTTATCAACCTGTCCTGTTTGGCAATTGTACATACATAATTGAACAACATCAAGCAGCCCTGTGCTTCTCGATCTTCTTCAGAAGCTCATCCTTCTTGGCTCCTACCACCCTATCCACTTCTTTCCCTTTCTTCACCAGCACAAATGTTGGCATTGCCTGCACTCCAAATTCTTGTGCTACACCCTATCACACACAATACCGAAATTAACCAAAATCATTCAGGAAAGAAAAAAAGGAACCACCCAACTCAACTAAACAAAAAGTAAAGACATAAAAAAACACATACAGGCAATTCATCAACATCAATCTTGGAAAATTGGACATCACTATACTTAGTAGCCATAGATTTGATTTCTGGTTCCATGAACTTGCAAGGTCCACACCAAGAAGCAGCAAAATCTACCACCATCTTCCCTCGAAAATTACACAACGACAACCACCAAATAAATTTTCAGACACCCAGATCACAAGATCAATAAGCTAACCAAATTGTTTTAGAGAAATACGAGAGAGCAAGGTGATATATATACCAACTGTGATGAATCTTTGATGGAATTGAAGTGAAGCTGCCAACGTTCAGATGAGTGGAAAGTTTGCACTCCAGAATGATCGCCTGACAAAGAGTCTCCGGCGGCTGCGGAGTCGCCAACAAGGGCAGAGAGAATCGATCCCATTGTTTTTTTTTTTTTTTTTTTCTTTTAGTTTTCTTAATGAAGGTTCAGAGAAGAAAAAGATTCTTGTTCTTGGAAAGGCGCAGTTTTAAAGCTTTGTTAATGGAATTTGCGTTTTATGTCGTGTCCTCGTCAACTCTCATCTGCTTATTTGATTTAGTAAAGAGGTAATTACTATTTACCCCTTAATTTTTGCCTTAACACGAGTGCTCCCGTCTCTTTTTTATTATACTGAAATTTCATTATATCTTTTATAAAATTATTTATTATTTTATGCAGATTGAATTAATAAATAAATTATAATTTTAGTTTTTAATTATTAATGAGTATGGAACTCATTAAAATTATTTTTTATTATATTAAAATAAAATTTCTAATACACTTGGTGCCTAACTCAAGTGGCTTGAAGGTGAGAGGTCTCGAATTTGAGTCTTTTTCCGCATTAAATGAGTTTTTATCTCTATATCGAGTAAGAAAATAATTACACTTTATTATATAGTCTATAATATGTTCAACCTCCAATAGATAAAATAATAATAAATGATCTATTTTAGTAAAAATAATAATTAGTTTTATTATTTAACAAATATAATTAATTACTATTTTACACTTATTCTAATCTTTAGTATAATTTTCAAAAATTTAAATATTTTGAAAATATTTACATTTGGAGCTATATTATTAAATTGCTATGTTCTAAATTGAATTATTACAACAAATATATATATATATATATATATATTTGTGATTAAAACTATTTACTTTGTTATTATTTTGGTTAGACTGAGCCTCATATTTAATAGTTTAAATTTTTAGATTTATTAACATCTTTTCTCAAGTGATATTAAAACCATTAAATTATCATTTCTAATATATTACAAGACACATATCATGTATCTTCCATCATCAAATCAAAATAAATCACTTTGAGCCACAATTATGATATTCAAAGATGATTAATAAAATTAAATAGTAAAATTAAAAGGTAATTCATCAATAGCCAAGGGCATAATTAACTTCCCACAAAATTATAACTTATTATTATTTTTGTTAGATACTATAACTAAATCATACTAAAATAAAAATTTACTCTAATATGATAAAAACATAATTTTAGACAGATTTAATATTTATTAGAAATTCAAAAAATCAGATTATAATTTTATTTATTAATCAATTTTTAAATAAAGTAAGTAATACATAGTTCTGTAAAAATATAAGAAGAGTTCAATATAATATAAATAACAGAAGCGACAATCAAAATATTAATTAAAAAGTAGGGGATAAATAATCGTAGTTATCCCTGTGTTCTTGGGCTCTTCTTTGATTAGTTGGAAATCTAAGCAGCAAAGCACGGTGTCACAAAATTATGCAGAAGCAGAATATCGTGCAATGGCTATGACTACAGGTGAATTGGTATGGTTGAGCTATTTACTGACAGACTTTAAGGTGGGTTTCAAACAACCAGCACTAATGCACTGCGACAACATCTCAACACTTCACATTACAAAGAATCATGTGTTTCATGAGAAAAGGAAACATATAAAGATGGATTGTCATTATATAAGAGAGAAGTTAATGGAGGAGTTCATTCAAACTGAACATGTAAAGACTACTGAGCAAATAGCGGACATCTTTACAAAAACTTTACATCCAGGGCAGTTCCATTTTCTTCTCAGCAAGATGAACATTTGCAACATATGTGCTCATCTTGAGGTGGGAGTATCAGAAGAAGAGTGCATCCACGTCAAATGTGAGCCAGGCAGCACATAATTCTGTTTAGCTTTTGTTAGGGTATTAGTCGAAGTTGGTTATTTAACCAACCTATTACATTTCTCTCTTTTGATGAGCTGGCAGCTTAGTTAAGCTGAAAACCCCGTATATAAGTGTTTATAACTAATTTAATGATGGATTACACATTATACACTAAATTTTCTTCAGATTACTTTTGTGTTAAAATTTATATCCTTTTCAATTAAAATTATTACTTAATTAGAAAATAACATATTTGTTTATATATTGATTCTATTGTAATATTATTAATATAATGACTTAGAAAGATATAAAATTACTTATTTGTATAATGTAAACATGTCAAAAGTAAATATTCATTTTGTGTTAAAGTTGAGTAAGCATACACAAAAATTTATATATATATATATATATATATATATATATATATTGCAGTCTTGATTTTCATATTAAAAGTACGTGATTTATATTATACATAAAAAAAGAAAAAAAGAAAAAGACTTTCTGATGTAACTGGGAAGCTAATGACTTAGCTGAAAAAGACCTCGTGGATGAGTCCCCCCGGCTAAAATGGTGAAGCCCAAGTTGTGTCGCTTTGCAAGTCTGAAATGGTTCTGTCTATGAATGTTTGAACTATCAGCCCACGCAGTACTTCTCTTCCATCTTCTTTGTTTTCTTCCGAATCACCCATTTTGCAGGTGCATGCCCACGTCACACCTACCTCTTACTGAGTTGGGTCCTTGGGCCATTCAAACTGGTATAGTCTCTCCCGAACCCTCCCTCGAGCTTGAACTTTTATTTCATATGAAAATTGAAATTTTATATTATGTTAAACTGAAATCTATTTGCAAATGAAAATCTATTTACAAATGAATTATCATGTTTTTCTATAAAGTAATAATTATGAAGTTAATTTCAAATGAGATATTTTAGTATTATGAAATATATTGAATCACTAATATGAAATTTATTTAAAATTGTACACATTTTGTTAACATTTAGTGTTATAACCAATTTTACAAATATAATTATGTAAAAATCTTAAATAAGTTTTTTTTAAATATATAAATTTTAGATTTTAAAATGAATTTTATGAAGTTTATGGAGTTGTTTTCAACTAAAATGGATTGGGGTTTAAAAAAAGATGAATCATGTTTAACAATATTAAAAGGACAAAGGAACAATTTGCCAATGAGTCAAATAGATCCATAGCTCCTATTTTGAAGCTAAATAAATTCAAATATTAACTAAATTCAATGTTTGCATTTCACGCGTCTATTAAAGAGGATGAATTGAATATTTATTAATAAAATTAATTAAGGAAAACAAATCAAACTCTTTTTCTTATTTTCATCTTTTGTACTTCCGTATAATTATAATTATCACATCAATCCATTAAACCAAAAAACATTCAAATAAAAATATATGTAGAAATTTCATTTTCAAATATTTTCAACTCATCGGGTATCACAACACTATCATTATTTGATCTTCCTTTTAGTTCAATTAAAACTGCCATTGCTAACCAAATCATCCATACAATCTCTCTCTAGCGCAGCTCGTAGTTCTCTCATTACCGCAACCATGAAGCTAAGCTTTGCCATTGACAATAACAAGGAGGATTTGATGCTAGGCCTTAAAGATTTAGTTTTCTTTTTCAATTTAAAATTACCGGGCTTAAAATTTGTGTACATATATATATATATATATGAAACATTTTAGGTGTTTTGATATGGTGGCTTTATTATGGGTTCGTTTTATGTGATGGCTTGTTGGGGGTATGGTGATTTGTTATAGGTGTAGTGGCTTACTGCGGGTATGCTAGTTTGATAATTGATTTGATTTGATGGGTGTGGTAACAATTTTGATGGTTGATAACATTGGTTAATTAAAGTGATAGATGAAGATGGTATAACAACGAAATATAAAGATGAGGCAAATATAAAAATATATTGTTATTTACATAGAAAGAAAACCGAAATGAATATTCTAATATTATTTTGATGTATTAATAGGAATGAAGATGTAGAACTGGAGACGAAATAAATTGGGATTGATTTAGCCTTTAAATAGAAGTTGTGGGCTTAATTACTTAAAAAAATAAAATTGGATATATTTGATCCAACAACACAAGTTTAGAGTGGTATTTTTACCCTTTATTCATATTAATGGTTATGGATGTAATTATTATTATATATAAATATTAAATTGTTAATCTTATTTGGTGATATCTATGAAATGAGAAGTAATAATTAATGTAAAAAGACTGAATACAATTAGAAATAATTAATAATAAAAGAAATTAATACTTTCCTTTTTCTTTTAATTTTATTTAACCTAACGAAGGAACTTCGTGTCTATAATCTTGTTCAAAACCTAACAATCCAAATACAACAAAGAAAGAGCACTAGCCAGTCCAAATTTCAGCATTTGTTTACAATGAATTAAACGGACAATTCAAAAGAAAAGAAAAAGAAAAAACAAAAAGAAAAGCACTACCCAACTCAAATCTCAGCATTGAATTTGTGTAGCATGAACTAAAACGACAATGAAAGTGACATTGTTCCACCATTCCCACCACCTCCCCATGATCCATCAATCAAGTAGAAACAATCCAAAACCACATTCAAGTTTGAAATTGGCCTAGAAACCAGGACGATTAGTTGTGCTTTGTTTATTACAAATGCACAACCACATCATCAGCATCATTACACCACAAACAATGAATGTGCAACTACTCCAAATTGATTAGCTTCCTCTTTCAATCGGGTTCATAGATCTTATTTTTTATATAATTCTTTTCCCATTTGTGCCCAATTTGGATGGAGATGTGATATAAAATTTAGAATTTACGTGTTATAATAAGTTAGATATTGTTTGTTGATGGTAGAAAGATGTAAACAACTAGAAGCCATTCATAGAATAATCGTATTGTATCTAAAAATAAATTAATTATATTTGTGTAAATTTAGATATAATCATAAAATAGAAATAAATCATCTACCAAAAGAATAAGAACAAACACTAGATTAAAATCTAAAAATACATTCAAAAAACATAAAAGATACTAAATTAAATAATCGAATATAGATCCAACTTGTCATTGAACTCTAAAGGCAACTCCAATTAATGAATTTTGAGGTAAATAAAAATGTATATAGGATATACAAAAAGCATTTTACTAAGTTGAGCTGATCCACATTCATATAGTTTCTAGAAATAGGACAAACATATATGCCTTAAAGGAGTGCACAAAGTATACTGTGGTAGCATATGCACCCAAAAAAATTGAAAAGGAAAGAAAAAAGAGCATAAAGAAAAGGGTAATAATTGAACAAAGCAAACAAATGCATGAACTTGGCAAGATCGGTGAATGACTCTTCCAACAATCGAAGTTGGCATCATATATCTCTCTATCCATTGCGACTTTAGAGGTCCAAAATGCTTTGCAGTTTCAGTTTGAGCAGATGATGTATACAGCTTACGAAAACACTTAACACGCCAAATCTGATTATGAGGTGCGCATCATTAATATGCCAATGTTTTCTTCCACTATATTATATTATTATCTTTTGTCAATATCATTACTCCTCTCTTCCACAAAATATATATACTTTTCTTTGTCATATCGTATCAAATATTATATAAAAAGGGTTATCCGTTTTTATCTCTTTAAATTGTATGTCTGATTTTCTCTAGTTTTTTCAAATAATATTGGAGGTGCCTAGATTTTATGAGTGTGTTGAGTAAGCCTCATGGATGGGTTATGATGTTTTTCCTCATTTAATATTAATAAAATTACTCTTTTATAAAAATAAAAAAAATAAAATCACTATTATATCTTCTTAAACCAAACATGGTGCCAACTTTTTCTAATTTTTAATTTGCTCGTATGATTGAATACGAACTCTTATATTCATAATAGAATCCGCCCTCTTCAATTTTGATGCTATTCAACTTATTTTTGTACTTCATACTTCAGAATGTCATTTTGGAAGTCTTTTAAGAGTCACTTCTAATTTGGATATTTCACTCTTGCCTCAATGTTTACTCTTCACTCTCGTTACACTATTTTTCCCATTAATTAACTAAGATGAATATATATAAGTCAATAGCGGCCATAAGTATGTGGAAAGGACAATATATGTGCTGTCTCGGGCCACTTGAGATGCAAAATGCTTCAAAAAAGTTTGGAGCTTAGAAACTCCACTGGTCTAACTTCCAAAAATACATAATTTCTTAATGGAAGTGCTCAAGAAATATCTCCTCCTTTCACCATTAGAAATATTTCTTTTTCTTTTTAAAGAAAAAAGATTCTTTAATGGTTCAAATTAGAATCTTATTTTATAATGTGGATATCTTTCTACTGTCATGCATCAAAAATTATTCTAATGGTGATTGAATTTAATTTCATTGTAATTAGGATTTTTTTAAATGAAAATTCTTAAGAATATATATAGTTATATGATACACGAGTCGGCGAAGCATATTGTATATTGCATTAAGTGAGTGAGTTTTTACTTCTATAACGAGTGTAAAGTGATAATCATCTCTATATTATATAGTCCATGATCTATTGAGTTTTCTATAAATTAAAAGAAATGTAACAAAAACAAATATTATAAATACATAAACTGTTGGACCAAATTTGACCAAAGTATCATGAACAACATTAGCTTCACGGAAAGATTTGATTAAAAGAAAAAAGAAGAGGAGATCGAGATTAAGCCTTTTAATTTATACAAGAAATGTTTCATAATTTCTAAGGGAAATTAAAATGGTTAGTTACTATAGTAATGACCTTTTACACATTGAACAACAATATTAGAATCTGACTCCATCTTAACAAACAGAAAAAGCTGTATGTGCTTACTATTTGATTATAGAAGAGATGCTACTGGATTTTTGGAGAAGAAGAAATATTACAATTTTAGTATTATTCTTGTTAATTTTTTTAAGAATATAATTTCTTTTATTTTTTATTTAAAATTTTTAAAAAAAATAGGCGCATTGGAGACGATTTACCAAAATAATTTAAACTTGGTCTGTTTTTAATCTTTTAACACAAATTAGGGGGCAAATTTACTTTTATAGAACAAGTTAAAATACTAACTTTTTTTTTTTTACCGAAGATTATAAATCAAAATAACAGATTATAATAAAACAGTTGCATTATACAATATGAGTTTGTGAAGAAAAAAAAAACAAAATGAATAGTGATGATTATAATGTGGAATGGCTTGTGTCATCAACCTTTACATATGCTCATAGTGCATGTAGATTTCAACTAAAAGGAGAAAGAAATAGGAATGGAGAATATGTCATTTAGCCATGGATAGTAACTACAAGGAATTTGATTATGTTCAATTGGGTTCAACATTGGCATGTATCTAGAATATGGAATGTGATTCTTCATTGATGATTAGTGTTAGAATATATATTTGGATTGAGTATTAACAAATAATTAATGGAGAGAACTTGATTCGTTATAGCAAATCAATGCACTGAAGGGCAAGGATTCAGTTAATAAACAAATCATATATTTTAGTAGATTACTCAGATGTGAACTTATTGGAAAAAAGAACAATAGACTACTAAGTTATTATCCCTTTACCATATATTCTTAAGAAAATTATTATTATTATTTTTGAAAAAGAGAAAACAGAAAAAAGAGAACTGTTGTAAGTCTGAGCTTAAGAATCGAATTCTAAATTCTGAAAATGTAGGTGATGAGAACACTTGGCCATTTTTGGTGTCAAACATGTTGCTATCAGTCCATGGTAGTGGGTAGTTCCTGTTGTGTTGCTGTTCCTATGTATCATTTTTAATAGTCAAAATCAGGCATAGTAATCTTTAACTCAAAAAGGAGTCAACTTTCTGCAACAACAGCATTATTTATGTGGACATTTGCAATCTTGATGGTGCAACTCTTTCCATGAGAGGATGCCTTTTAATTGTGGGTATCCAGAGCTTCCATATGGTGAACGAGATAAGAATCAGGAAGACAAGAAAATTGAAGAGTGGTGTGTTAAATTAGAATCTTAATATGGTTGAATTTATTTATAATGTAATGAGGTTTTCTATTTCATTTGATATTTTAATTTAGTGTACCTATTTTTGAAATTATTAAACTTCTAATATGGCGATTAAATATTAGTGCTGAAAATTAAGGTCTCCAGTTTGAGATCTCTTTTCTTGCTTTAAAATATGGTAATTAATTTTTTACTTTTCATATTTATATCTTTATAAAAAAAATCCATGCTCAACGTAATAATACGACTCTTTAAACTTGTAGAAAAGCATCCGTATCAGACTATTTTAAAAATATTCAAACCTCACCGGACAAGAACAAAAAGATATATTTTGTGCTTTTTATGAACTAATTTTATCAATTTGTTTTTTGCCTCCGACTTTTTAAGTATAAAAACAGTTGTTAAACAATAATTGCAAATCACAACAGAAGTAATTGATTCCGGATGAAGTCAAACAAAGAAAAACACCCATAAAAACAACCTTTACGCTTAAATAACTGTTAGGCAGGATTAGTCCCCGAAATCTATATACTTAATTCGGGTTTTAATAAATATAATATAGGTTTACCTCCGAAAAATAAATAAGTTAATATTATTGTCGGAAACAAACAGGTAGATGAAGGGGCTCAACAATTTTGTGCTTGGAGGGAACATTATTCCAGTACCCATTAATTGAAATAGAATTAATTATCATGCCTGGTTCGTATCCATATTTATATATTTTGTCCCTGCGCTAACATATTCTCTATGTTTGATTGATTTATAATATATACTAGCAAATAGCACGCAAAGTGCTGCAGCTTTTCAATTATTTAAGACATTATATACAACAACTGTTTTAGTAAAATTAAATATATTTATCTAAGCACAATAATACAATTGTGCAATTTGTGCAGAGTAGAGCATGTGGATTCAAATAGAGAAAAAAAGTTGTTCCTAATCATATATCTTATATATACAAAATAAAAAAAAATAAAAAAAAAATCAAGGAAGATAAGTTTTCGTAATGTCTGATTTTAGATATAGACAATTCTCAGGATATAAGTAATTTTAATTATAACTTAAGCAACCCAAATTAAAAAAAAAATCAATTATTTGAAAACTTTTTATTTTTTAGAATAGAATAAGCGCTTTGAATAATGAAAAAAAGAATTATCTAAATTCAAATAATTAACTGATATGAGATCATTAATTAACATAGTTGTGTATAAATAAAAAGGATTTTAGTAGAGTACTATTATAAGTATATTTTTAAATTTTTAAATAATTTATTATTTAAACTTATTAATTAGATTGTTAATAAACTAATTTTTAATTTTTAATTATTTATAAATTAAAATTATATAGATGCATCTCATAGTTATAAAATACTACCGATTAAATTCTAAAAATAAATAAAAATAATATATTCAATTGACCAATAACTAAATTATATAATATAATATTTAATTATCTTAGAAATTATAAAAATTAAAAAAAAAAAACTCTTATAGATTTATGTACCATAAAATGACTCAATGAAATCATAGATAAAGCCTACTTGTGCAACCGGCATAAAAAGTTCAGCAATGTATTTAAGTTTCATGCAAAAATAAATAGATTAAAATTAGATTAGAAGGTAAATTGAAATTTTGGATGGGTCTAAGTTTTATCTATTACCAACCCATAATTAAAATATTTAAAGACAAGCATAGATTCTTTCGATATTTTGGCCAACTCTCACTCTGATATTGTACACAAACTTCGGGCATATGACAACGCTATTTAGCAACCAAAATCACAAAAGCATATCTTTGCATATTTTCTTAGGTTAAGTAATAAGTTCCTTTTAAAATGTTTTCTTTTTTGTTTTCATTCAATCATATTGAATCCAAGATTAATTAACTTTCACTAAATTATTGATAACTTTAACCAATCTTTTAACTTTGTTAAGCTTGAGTCACGTGACATACATACACATTCTATAATCCCCATTAAATTTATTTAATTTAAACCAAAAAAAAAATTATTTTAACAATTCTGATCCTTCTTTTATAAAAACAAAAAAAAAAATATGACTAAATCTACTAAAAAAATCATACAAGTTCGAGCCTAAAAGACTTTCCTATTATTTATCTATATTTTGATGGGAAAATAAAAATAAGGGTTTTACAGGAATATTATTGTGGACTCTATCATTATGAATTTATTTTTTAATTATAGGCAATCAATTGATACTATTTTAAATAAATTATTAATGTTATATATTTTACTATTTTAGATTATCAATAAATCCATATATAGCTTTTAATTATTTATACAAATCAAAATTATATTGATGAATTTTATAATTGTTAAATATCACTAATTAGATTTTAAAACTAAACAAAAAGTTTTAATAAATAAAAATATATTTAGTTGATCAATAACTAAATATCATACATAATTGACTAATTTAAAATTTAATTATATTAATGAAATATAAAAATCAAAATATTGTTAATGTACATAAGATGAACCATAAAATGGTTGAAGCAAAATCTCATCATGATCCGTCTTCTATAATCAAGTTGGACGCAGAAGAAACAAAAGTAGAAAAAAAAGCAAAAGCCAAAATAATTCAAAATTCCCCATTTTTAACAGTAATAAAAGGCAAATAGGATGCGCTTTCCTTAAGTAATGGTGGCCTAAGCTTTCCGTCATCATTTTTATTTTTTGTGCTCAGCTTTTGCATGAAACTGAGTTGACTCATCTAAGATTAAATCAAATTAAAATATTAAATTCAGTATTTGACAGTTTAATTTTTTGGTTAGCCGAAGGGCTTTCATTATAAACGTTAAGTGCAAAAATGCATTCTCCTCCTAAATTAAAATACTTTCAATGAGTATTTTATTTTATAAATATGTGTAATATTTTGAATAATTCAGTTTGTCTAAGAGAAATCATTCATTAAATAATCTAAGCAAAAAGAAAGTATACCATAGTATAAAAAATAAATTATTCAATGATAAATTGAAAAGAATTAAAAAAAAAATTGATTGTTGCTATTGATTCAATATTTTTCTAATTTTTGTGTAACTTTAATAAATTATAAGACTATTTTGCTAAATGAAAAGCAGAAAAACGGTTTTTATATGTGATTTTGGTGGCTTAAAAGGTTATTTATTAATTATAGTGAAAAGAACGAGATCCTCTAACAACAATTTGCCCTAATAGTAAGAAAATTCCCAATTTATTTGTATTTGATAATTTTGGAAAACTTAGTAATTTTAATAAAAGTCATTCCAAATCTCAAAATCTTTGATAATTTTAGCTAATTTTTAATTTTGGTCAAGATTGAATGACGTGACATGCGAAGTGGCATAATATGCATATTTCATGTAACCATCAATTTATTTAATTTGGATTAAAATTAAAAAATACTAAGACCCGGGTTATTTTTATAAAATTTTAAAAGTATAGCTAAATTTACTAAAAGTAGTATAACTTTGAGCTTAAAATATTCTCTTATTATTTATCAATATATTGATGAGAAAACAAAAATAAAGGGCAGGAAATGAACCATAAATTGGGATTGTTTCATACGATTCCAGGATGGTTATTGACGGAGTGAGGTTTGCTTTGTCAAAATCAATTGAGGATAGAAAATGAATGCCTGTGGTTGAGAATATTATTTATGCATTTAACAGTAACACTTACAAAGATAATGGCTACTGCCAAATTATTTGTACCATTACGCAACAATATCAACAATATGCAGTATGCAATAGGCTATTGATTTTCAAAGGAAAAGGCAAAGATTATTGCAAGAAAATAAAACAGTGCGATTTTGCACACTAGTCCTATCCTCAGTAACTTTAGGAAAATCAGAACATCACAAATCTTGCACACTCTCACACTGATTCACTTGCAGGCTTAACTTCCGTGGTGCTTCCGTAGCTACCTTTGTATCTGTAGTACTTAGCAAACACCAAGAAATAGCAAAAGTTGAGAGCACCCAGAACAGCAATCATGTAATAAAAGTAATCCAGTCTCCCTTTGTTAAGATCCTCAGCTAACCAATCTCTGCCATTAGATCCTGCTGTAGCATGGTGCACTATTGAAACAAGTATGCTACTTAGATAAAATGAACCTGCCAATCCAAGATAAAAGAAAGAACCAGCTATGCTTCTCATATTTTCAGGGAATTGCTTGTAGTAGAACTCAGTCTGCCCGACGGAATTAAGAGCCTCTGTTAATCCTGCAAGTGCTAATTGAGGCAGTAGCCATAAAGCAGACATAGATGATATAGCCCCTCTAGGCGAAACTCCTATGGTCGACCCTGTAATAGCCATGCGCCTTCTTCGCTCTTCAACCAAACCAGAAACAATCATGGTGAGAATTGAGAAAATGATCCCAATTCCCATTCTCTGGAGAATTGAAATTCCACCTTCTTTACCAGTGATCTTTCGAAGAGATGGAACAATAATTCGATCATAGATGGGAATGAAGATGGTAAGAGTTAACATGGCAAAGACTATAAATGAAGCACCAGGCACCTCAAAGCCACTGCTACCGAGTCTTCTATCTGCTTGAAGTGCTTGTAAAACTGCGTAAGTGTTTTGTTGAACTACTGGAATGTAGTAAATGATGCCTGATGCCCATATTGGGATTACTCTCATTATGCATTTTGCTTCTTCCACTTGTTGAGTCCCACAAAGTCTCCATGGATTGGCAGCAGAACCATCAGAATTGAACTGATCTTCATCCGTTATAATTGCAGCCTTGTCAAGCCACCTGTTCCAATAACATGGTTCTATTAGATTTTATCAATAAGATAAATGGGATTTCTATCTTTTTCTTCTTTTTTTTTACCTGAATTGATTTGTTTTGGGAAGCTTGGTGTTGATAGAATTAGTCGGCACATAATTGAAAAGACTAAGAGCATTTTCAGGCAGCTTTAACCTTCGCTTCTTAGTAGCAGCAACTAGTACTTGAATTACACTAATTATAGCACTCCCCTCAGGTTTCACTATGACATATAGTTTTGTACCGACGAAGAAGAGGCCACAGGACAGGAACATTAGACATGCTGGAATGGCCAATCCAATAGTCCAACTAATATTTGTCTGGATATAGACAATGAAAGTTGTAGATACCATCATGCCAAACGTGTAGGTGCAATAGTACCAGTTGAAGAAGCTATTGATGCCTCGCTTGCCCGCTTCAGTATGTGGATTGAACTGATCAGCCCCAAAGGCAAGGTTACAAGGGCGGATACCTCCTGCTCCAAGAACTAGAAATGCTAGCCCAACAAATAGTAAAGCCAATTGCCCACCCGTTGGTCCAATGCATTTGCCTATCTCCTTTATTGTGCAACTTGGAGGGTGCAAAGTAGGAATTCCCGCAGTGAGAGTTAATACTACCATTCCCTGGAAAAAAGAAAAAAAAAAAAAAAGAAAGATCAGAAAAATATCAAACTCATTGGTGCCGAAATTTTTTAGAACGTGCGGTTTCTAGTTCTAACTATATTCTAAGCCTAGACAAAACATTTTTAAGAATTCCCATCTTTGTTTTTAGCGTCGTGAATCGTGCTCTACTATTACTGATTGATAAAAGCAATTCTTTTAAATAAACAACGTAAAGGAAAGAATCACCCCCTTTCAATCGCACAGTAAAGCCTGCACCAGGCAATAACGATTCCTTTAAGGCAAAAGAAGTGAAAGAATTCGTCAAACCAGTCCAAAAAGAATAAAACAATTGGAATATTTGATCATGAGCGTATATATACGTTAAAATAGAAAAAGAAAGAAAGAAAGAAAGATTTTCTGTGGGGAAAAATATTTGGAAAGATGAAAAGAAAGTAGTAAAACAACATAAGGTTCTATAACATGATCAAAAGTTGGTAATATTGCATAAATTGTGTACCATGAGAGAACACATAGAAGCAATGGCAAGAGTCTTGTATCGTCCCAAATAGGTATCAGAGATGAAAGCACCAATTAATGGGACAGCATTTACAGTTCCAGTGAACACATTAATAACAGTGGTGGCTGTTATGCTCTTCATGTTGAAAACAGTAGTGAGATACACTATCAGGTTTGATACAGTGCCCATCGTCCCCAGCTTCTCAAAAGTCTCATTTCCTGCAAGTTACATTACATATATAAACATATAATTAACAAGACGGCATAAACTATTTAAAAAACAAATTTGAGTATATAATATACACACAAATATAAAAGACACCATGATACATATATATATTATATACCTATGATAAATGGCATGGCTTTAACTCCTCTATACTTGACAACATCTTCTTTAGTTGGTTCAGATTTCTTCTTGGTGATCTCCATTTGGATAGATGTTGTGAGAAGGAAGAAACAGCTGGTAGAGCAGTTCTGTTCTTGGTTCCGTGCCTTTCGAGTTTGGCCTAACACGTCCTTATATATAAGATCACAAGTGAAGACAAGGTTAACTTACAACGAATAATAAAAAAATATTAATTAAATAAAATTTTCTTTTCCGGTCTTTTTATAGAGTTCTAGAAAATAAAATAAGATTTTATAAAGAGCGAGAGGTCACAAATCCAAAATTATGCTAACAGAATTTGTGGCCCTCCCTTTTGATTCGTGATCATCTTATATTCCTTGTCCAGTGGCTAATGAAATAGTGTTACTTAAACCGGGTTTTCATTTCACATATGACTGCTCACATAATTTCTAAATGTAAATGTATGAGTGTGGTTCATTATAAACCCATGCCCAGTTGGCCATTCTATTTTGGACCCCCTTAACATTTTAATTTCTTTTCTTTTAAAAATTGCTCCGTTCCTCTTTACTGTTACCATTGATTTTCAAAATTATTCTATAAAATTCTTAAAATTTATACTTAATGTCTAGTTCAAACAGTAAAAATTTATCCTCTATTTTATATTAGGTGAGTTCTCACCTTCACCCTTACGGTGATTCTAGCGGAATGATTATTTTTTATTGTTTAATCCACGACCCATTATATGTTGTTCTTAAATTAAAAAAGTCCTTAAATTTTCATAAATTTCTTTTATAATTTCATATATCTTAAAAATAATTCTGAATGTAAAGATCAATTTGAAAGTATATTTTTAGATTTATTAAAAAAGATTTAACTAAGTTATATATATATATTAATGACTTAGTGGTCAAAAGAATTCTAAATCTATACAACTTTTGCCAATTTTAACTAATTCTTTTAATTTTGGCAAACATAGCTTCAATTTTTTCAAATTATTTGCAATTTTTTTAAATCAATGATAACATGACTTAGTTATATCATATCACCCCATAAAATTTTAATAATATTATAATTCAGGTCGTTATTATTAAAATAAAAAGAATGATCAAAATTGTTAAAAATCATATAAATATATATTCTTTTACATTAGAGTTATATAAATTTATTTTTGAAGTGTTATAATTTTTTATTCTTTCATACTTTTCTTGAATGGTAACTTTATTTTAACAAAATAGATAATAAAGATTCGGTCCATCTGATCCGATGACGGAAAAAATAAAATAGAAATGAAGTAATAATGTAACAAAAGTATATTGGTAAAGCACCTTAATTTTATAATTTATCTTTCAATTAAGCTCCTCCTATTTTTATTTTTTTTTCCCTCGGTGTCTCCTGTTGCACGAGTGACCAGCGAATTTATGTCCATACAAATTAAAATATTACAAACTCACTACTTCTAAAATTGTGCTTTGAGCTGCTTAGAGATAGCAATATGCCTCGATCTTATTATTATTATTATACTCATTTAGTATATATTAAGAAAAAGAAAAAGAATCTTATCTAATTGTGTAGCATTTAATTAGCATCTTGCGGAAAACATGTCATTTTACTGTCTATTTCTATGTTGCTCACGTTTTAATTTGTATTAAAACTATATTAGTTTATTTAATTAAGCTAGAGGAATCGGTTCACTCGTTTTTTTTTCTTTTTTTTTTAAATGAATGGCTCAAGTACAGCTTGATCCCACACCTTATATATATATATATATATATATATATATATATAATATAATTATATCGACATATAATAAAATTAGCCTTTTAATGGTAGTTGCCATATATATGATACACTGAACATTTTTAGAATAAATTTAATTAAAAAATGCTTGGCAATACATAACTGCATTAAATTGAAAAAGTTCCGGTCCCGCAACCTAACATTCTGCATTCAATAACACCGAAAGCAGTGGGAGGAATAGTATTGTTTCATTTTTTTAAGGTTATCGGGTTTTATATGGAATTAAAATATTATATAATAATATGATCTTAAAAAATGTATGAAATTGAGAAAGGAGGAAGCGTTGAAGATATAGCTGGGGAGGATGGGGCCGTGGCGCACAAAACACCATTACTTCCTTCTAAATGGGAAGCCGTATCCCTACTTTCTCTCTTGTAATTATTGTTTGCTATAAATGTAGTCAATGGTTGTCTTAATTGGATCCTCCTATTATAGTACAGCTTGTCATTTGATGGGATTTTCACGGTTTTCTTCTCTTTTTCTCTTTTTTAGTGTGCCATTCATTTTAAAAAACACAGCGGCACCGAAAATATTTGAATAAATTAACAAATCACTAAAAAATTGTAAGAATTCTTTTACTCGCTATCCAGTGGCTCAATAAGAAATTGGAAGTGTCTGTTTCTTGTTGATCGGTGGCGAATTAGCTGATTTGGTTAGCAGATAACCCGTTTGATCTATCTTTACGTATGCAGACTGATATGCACTATTTGGGTACCTTTCTCTAATAAAAAATTATTGCAGCGGGGGTGTCTTTTTCTCTAATAAAAAATTATTGAATGGGAATGTATTTTAGTTCATTAACATGGGAATACAATAAATATTTATGTTTTTGAAGAAAAAAGAAAAGAAAAGAAAAGAGAGATAGTAATCTATGAGAACAGTTTGAAGCCAGTAATATAAGTGAGAAGCAGATGCCCATGTGTGGCATGGTGATAACAAAAGGTATAACTGGACTCCAATAAACTAATTAACTCTGCCAAATAGAATAATCTTTAGAGCAATACAAATATTCTTATCGCCAGGGCATATAATGGAAGAGTGTTCAGACTCACAATGTGTATCGTCTAACTTCAAAACTTTAAATTATAACTCAGATCTCAAATACAATTTATCTACTTTCAGACTTTTTTTTTTTTTTTCCATAATTCAATTTTTAGATAGGTGGAGTTTAAATGGAAAAAAGAAAAAAAAAACAACTTTTTGTCAGTTTGTTCTCACCTGTGAAGAAAAAGAGATTTGAACTTTAAAACAGTGGAAATAGATAATAGATAACCCACGTCAGGACAACTTCCTTTGAGGAAATAAATAATTCCTTTCCTCCGTATATCAGACACATGCTGCCAAGTTGCCAACCAAATACAAGAGGCGTCTATTTCTGAAGCAATCATACAGACACCCCCTTCGCGGTTAGGGTTTATCTCAACTTTAATAAAATCTAAAATTTATTTTTTTATTTTCATATATTTACATATTATTCTTTCTCCCTTTTTCATACTTTTCAACTTTTATTTTATTTAAAAAGCGAAAAATTAAGAATGGAACATAAGAATTTAAAGTGATTTCTTTTCATCTAGAAAAAGAAAGGAAATATGGTTTTATTTTATTTTTCTATTTTTTATTATTTTTTTTGTAGAAATATAGAATATAAATGAAGAAAAGTAGACTGTATTGACAAGTTTACCATTATAAACCTATAAAAATATTGACTTTATTTTCTTCTGATTCCAGAAAGTGAGGGAAAAATAACCCCCTTATTATAAAATTATATTTGCTCCCTCTTTCTATCTTCCCAAACAAGGGTTAAATCTTAGACTTGATGTTACAAAATATATATTCCAACGATCTAATTCTCAATCGCCATCAATTCATCGTCACTTCGTGAAACCTACTTTTAAGTTGTTAGCATTTCTTACAGTGTGAGGTCTAATTAATATGCAGTCCCCCTCATTTACACATTTGTGATTATCAATGGCGGGTCAAAATCAATGCCAAAATACTAAAACAGTG
The DNA here is from genome assembly GCF_019578655.1 of Ricinus communis. Taxonomy (NCBI): domain Eukaryota; kingdom Viridiplantae; phylum Streptophyta; class Magnoliopsida; order Malpighiales; family Euphorbiaceae; genus Ricinus; species Ricinus communis. The sequence goes on along the minus strand of NC_063260.1, from coordinate 29,590,607 downwards.
ATGCTAGAAGCTGTATTAAATTTACACGTATCGAAAACGAGTTGCATTTTCGTCTTGGCTTCAAATAAAAACAACTAAATATAATTGGCTGTATTATTGTTGAAACGAAATGATGGTTTTTTGTTTATTCCAAAAGAGAAAGGATCATCGGTGAAGTTATAGCTTTATCATCACAATTCGCATATCTAATTTAAATTTAAAACCCAAATAATCAACACCAAATCAAAAAATTCCCATAAAATTGGTAAAGAAAAGATAAAAATTAAATACCCAATATCATACCCTCTCATTCACTCCAAATACCTAGCAATTTTTTCACAATAAAATACAAGTAATTTTAGTAACAATTTATCTTAAGGGCAAATATGTTTTTTTTTTCTGTAATTGAAAGTTTTTTTTTTCTTTATTTATTAAAAGCGGAGTGAGAGTTTTTCTTTTTTTTTTTCTTTATTTGTTAAAGCGGAATGAATACGCGGACTATAAAATAGGGATAGTTTAGTATTATTTTGAAATTAGAGGGATGGATGATGTAAATAGACGAACCTTAGTGAGTACATAATGATTATCCCTTTCCTAGTTGTGCTAAAAGAAGTTATTGTACGTGCTTGCTGACCCTTTACACTAATTCTGCAAACTCTCCCTTTCACTGAATTGTACACTGATATTCCAATCTATTTGGCCATCTTTATTACTCTCTTTATAAATAAGATTATATGTGTTATATTTTATAATTAATACAAACATATATTAAAATAACGCAAATAAAAATAATACTTTTGTAATACGCTTTAAATTTTAAGTCTCTTTATTTTAAACACTTTGTACTTTTATTACTTTATTTTGTGCTTTTCCTTCACTTGGCTATTTTTTCTCTTCAACCAATTTCTAATTTTTTATTATAGAAAATATATTATTAGTTTTTCAAACATGAAAAATATAAATAATTCGCTTGGATTAGCATAATAGAATAAAATAGAAAGAGATAAATACGAAGATGCAATTATTACTTGTCTTGCTTATAGGAGAAAGTGTGCAAAAGATAATAAAGAGAAAGTGCAAAGAAAATAATGAAAAGAAAGCTCTTAACACTCCTCATTTTCCTGCAATTTTTAACTTGCAGAAAGTAAAGTGAATTTGCATTGATTTGATTTAAAAGAAATGTGAATGGGCTGTGTAAAGATTCCATGCATTTTGTGGAAACTTAATATCTATGCAAGTAAATTGCCGAGTCTTTTCCTGCGGTAGTGTAAAGGCCTCATTAAATAAAATCAGATTCAAGTGAACCAATATCAAAATGCTTAAGGTACTTAATTAGTTGAATGTTAACTTTTATAAATTATTTGTATCTTATTTTTTAGAGATGTAGAATCTCTAACACGTAAACGTTTGTGCTAAAATATATATTGTCTTCTTAACTCGATGCATATAGACTTATTTTGGATGGGTAGCCAATATCACCTACCATTCTTTAACATATGCTGTCTCAATAGAATTTAGCAAGATTAAGAAAATGTGTCTTAGCGACAAGCTTAAGAACATCTATGCATAGTATATGAATCAAAAGTATAATACCCATAAGGGTTATTGGAAAGGAGAGGTCTTCTCTTTTCCTTATCAACCAAGGTTCCATTTCCATGAAGAGCATTTTTGTGAAGCACTAAGCTGACATGGGAAGCATCCTTAGAGTCGCCTGAATACGAAAAGAATTCACTACCAATTCTTAAAAGGACAAATTAATGTTTTTACTAGAGGAAAGAAAAGAGAAAAAAGAATATTTGATTTTTTTAAAAATCCCAAAAAACATAACGAACTGGTCATGTTTTTTAATATTACTTGTATTAATACGATTACTATGCAATTTATTATATCATGTTTTAAAGAAAAACTATATGAATATTTTACTAAATAAAAAATAACAAAACGCATCAACTCATATATACTAGCTGGATGTGGAAAAATGGTCCAAATTAATTAGTGAACCTTGGTTTTTTAATTATTATTTTTGCTGCCGACGTACGGAAATATGTAAATGTGTTCAACTTCAGTACGTGTCAACTACAATTTCAGTTCCATTGAAATTTCAGTAACATGTGCTACAACTTACAATCCTTTAACAACTACAATTTTTTCCTCATCGAATATTCAGCTTTTGTCATTTAATTTCTACTTATTAATTTTGGGTTCAATTCTTCTGCACTCGGATGACATGTGATCCACATTGATTCACATCATTACTCCACTTTCAATGGTTGTTTTTCATAATCTAATTAAGAGTGCTAGATGTTGTTATGCAATATTCGTTTATGATGCCTAGTCATCTTTCAAAGGCTCGGTTGTGGTGCTGTATAATTGATAATATTAATAACCATATGGTCCTTTTGATTTATTATTTATTTTGTTTAATATTATAACAATGTGGGGTGTCTCATGAAAATGCACATCCAATCAGAGTTTATAATGATTGAAAATGGGTAGACATCAGTGTAGGTACTGCATTTTATCTTTTTGTATTCCTTTCCTTTTTTAGTTTAGTTTTTTTTTTTTCTTTATTATATCCGTATAACTTATTTTGATTCTGTAAGGGATTCCATGTTGTATATAAAATAATTGGAATCACATCACCTTGTACATTATCTGAAGCTATATGGTATGAAAAATGTGAACTTGTTAAACATAAACTATTATGCCCGATGGGTTATGTATTTTGTAACATTTTTAAGATAAAAAGGCAATACGTGTTTCTCTGCACTCCACTGGACGAAGATTTCTTTTCTTTTTTCTTAAAAAAGAAATACAAATTACTCTCTTTGGCAAACTCTCATCCAACGTTCAAAAACCAGTTAGTAATTATGTTAACTATCGCTCCAAGTTCAGCTAATGTTTGAAGAAGGATAATTAAATTGAGAATCGTGAATTATATAAAATAATTAAGATAAAATAGAGTAAGAAATTAATTTTAATGAGTTTTAAAGTGTAGTTAGTTTAATGGGTATTAGGTTTAGAGATTTGTACATCTATTAATTGTTTCTTACTGAATATCTATATTAAACCATAAGAGTTTAATTTCGATTATTTTTTATTTTAATATTAATTATCTAAAATGGATTTTGGTTGTCTACTGTCCTGAATTCGATAATATAAATGATTCAATAATATAAATGGATGGAGATAGCAAGTATTCTAAATATAAATCTGAAACTTATAAAGGGGTATTAAAATATATAATTTAAAATTCTAAAATCTCGTCCAGAATCCGATTATAACTTCTCAAACCCAACTTGATGCTTCAAGCTATCCGACTCCTTACTATATTTATGACTCATAAGCTTAACCATTGGTATTCGTCCGAATATTTTGTATTGAAAATTTTAAAACATATTTTATATACAAGTTTGTGCTGTTGATAGAGGTGTTTACTGTCTCTTCTTGGTATTTGATGGCTGCTATGGGTCCTTGGGTCAATTGTGTTTGCCATCAGGATTAGAAACTTTCATTAAAATTCAATATGAAAAACAAAAGATAAAACACTTTTCATTAAAATATTAACATGTGTCATATTTCGACAAAATCTGTCATCACCCTTTAATTTTGAAAGTTAACTGTCTAATCATGGTTAACTCTTGCGTATATTTGTGTAGATTTAGAATTCTTTTGCTAGAAAAATAAACAACTTAATTAAAGAAAAAACTAAATCATATCTCTTTATAAAGAAATTCTTAAATGAACCCTATTTGTTAAATATAATTATAAACGTCCATTAAAATGTTAAGACATAGCATATTTTACCCAAAATTTCATCATTATATGCCACATATTAAAAATTTAATGAAAAATCTATAATTCTAGTTGACCAATAGGTTTCGCTCAATATTTCTGCGTAAAATAAGAATAGAAACTGTGGGCTGTAGCAATTAATTAAGAACAGCTGGCTAGATTCAATTGTCGAACCACTTGCACCCGAGCTCTCAGAGTCTTTAATTTTTATGACATCCTTGTAATTGTTTTATTATCTTCCCATATTTAATTAATTATTAATATGAACTTTTTCCAGGTAATTTAATTACCAACCATTCAAAGTTTATGGAACCTCTTACTAACCACTCTAACTTCACTGAATCAAGACTGACATCACATCTCCAGCTAATGTCTAATCCTTTTATAAATAATGCCACTACTTCAGGATTTTGGTTATGCTAAGGTTACAAGAAGCATTAACAGCAGAATCAGACAGTTACAATCATAAACTGATGATCACAAGAATTAATCAATGGGAACTATAATCAACTGGTGTCTGTAATGGGGACCTGCCTGCACTATCTGTCTATTTATCTCCGGTTAAATTTTCAATAAGAACAAAATGCATTATGCATTAATGATGGTGTTACATTGACAAATTTTTGGTCTCTATTGGCCTACATCAATGTGTAAATTAACACATGCAATTATACAAGTGTCGGGTCAAAGAAAGAAAGCATAATCTGAATGTGCAAGAGTTTCTAATGAAATGAAACATTTTTCAAACATAATGTCAGTAATGCAGACAATCCAATGGCCCTTTTCAAAATAATGGCTGAACAAATTAATGAAGGAATATCACAAATGTATATATAGATGCCCACAACCCTTTTAAATATGATTATGTATAACAAACTATCATAATCAACATGGATTATTTTAATTTATTTATAGCAGTTAGATGATGATGATTATAATAATAATAATACCATTATCTAATATATATATATGGATGCTCCAACCAAATAAAACCTTCCTTTTACTTTTTTTATAAACTTTATATAATTATGTATAAGAAAAATCATTATAGAGAAACGTGCATATATGTAGCATAATACCTTTTTTGAAGTGGTTAGATTCTTTATGCTAATTGTATATAAAATATTAAGAAAATGTAAAGAAAATATCCTTACCATTCTGTGCATGGACATAATTATAGAGGGTTGAACTGAACCATCCTAAGAATATAATAGATAAGAGCTTCTAAGTATTGTTTTTCTGCTAGAACTACGATTTCTCATAATTGAACTGATATTAAATTTTAAAGATATTATTGTACAGAATGTACGAATCCTGTTAAACCAACAGAGCCAGCATATTAAGATACATCAAAACTTTGCATGAACAGACACTACTTGATGGACTCAATAATTTCTCCTTTTCAGGCAACCTAGCTAGGAGGCCAGCATTACTTTGTGCAAGTCAATTTTTTAAATCTTTAAGGAATGGCCGAGTGATTAGAAGAAAGGACAACAGAGCATCCAATTCTTCTCTCTTCAGCGCTCCCCTCTCCTTCCTGTCCACCCTTCTTTTCAGAGTTCCATATTTGCGGGCATATATAATACAGATGCACAGGGGAAGAAATCTTCACAATCACATGTACCTTTCATAGGTTAACTACCCTTTGTATGTTTCATGTGTCAAAGTTCATTGGAAAACATGAGCGATGATCAGTAGAAACTCCACGTGTGTTTTGTCTTGTCTAGAGCCTAGAGGATATATATGCCAGCCACTTCACTGGGCAACATACGAACTGCAAATACAGCGAATAGGTTACAAAAGTAAAATGATTCTAGTTACCACTAAAGAAAAAAAGAATGGTTCTGAGTTAGTAACGAATCTACAAGAAGCCAAATTTTCATGATTAGCAGCAAGGAAAAGACTTGTACTAGGCCTTTCAATAATTTGTATAACAATGGTCCACAGAAGTCCTTCCCCCCAAACCTTTCGGTTTGGACATATTCTTTAAATTTTAGCCATGCAATAGACAACTTTTTAACCTGAATATAGATGTATTACAATGACAACTGTAGAGGCATCCATTTCTGCCGGTCATGTGCATGTTCATCTTTGGTCAGGACTCAGGATGTATAAAGGCATCATCGATTTCTAGGGCACACTCTCTTTGATAAAATCATTCAGAATTTCTAATGGTGGCTGCTTCTTAAGTACTTCATGCCATGGAAGGAAAGGGCTCATTGAGGATATATGAAAACAAGTGTTATCTACTTGTTGATTCTTAATTTTGCCTTTCTTGGCATATATCAGCTAGAAAGTAGAAATTAATTGCTGGCGAAATAGCCTCCCTTTACCGAAGGGTTAAGTCCTTCTTATGGGTAATTTATAGCCTCTGAAATCAGATGTGTTTTTCATTAATACCCTTAAAAATCAATTTTTCATTTCCTATGCCTTAAATTCAAGTCCTTATTGCTAATTTTGTTCAGAACTGCTTGAATATTTGATGTGGCAAAAGTAAAAATCCTTAGCTTTAGCACGAAAGAGACAACATATTAACTTGGCTAATTCTTATTTACAACAAATGTATATTTTACAATGAATAAGAAAATGATAATATATATATATAAATATTATATATTTAAATATTAAATATTTATTTATTTAAAAGTAATAAATATAATTTATCAATTTAGTACATAAATAAAAACATAATAAACTGGATATCTATACTCCTGTTAACTTTGCCATGTTAAGACTTTCAAACAAAAGAAAGAAAGGAAGATGCGATAAAAACTGAACTGGTAATTGACAGAGAGATCAATGGCACTCCAACAATAATTGGATCAAAGCCAAAGGGAGCTGAAATCATCATGACGTTAACAAGTAATAATTTGAGATGCAACATAAATTATAAAAGGTCACTTTGGTCAAGATACAATTTTATTATTAAATTAAGGGGTTTTACAATAATGTGATATTTTACTATTATATGTGTGTTTTTAATTATAAATAATTTATTAATATTATTTCAAATAATTTATTAATTATATATATCTTTCTATTAATTTAGATTATGGATAAATTTATATATAATTTTTAATTATTTATATAATTTAAAATTATATAAATGAATTTTATGATTGTAAAGTACTACCGATTAAATTCTAAAAATATATAAAAATAATATATTTAATTAATTAATAATTAACTAATATAGTGTTTAATTATATTAATAAATTATTAAATTAAAATAAAGTCAATTTTTATAGATTTATATGATACCATACATGGTGTATGACAAGAATGATTCTAAATTTACAATAAATTTGACCTAATAATTTGAGATGCACAATCATTTTTAAAAAGAATATTGCTTTTCATATTTTCAGTTAAAAAACTTAGGTATGTTTAATGCCCTTAAGATATGTTATGTTTGTTTAAGCATTTAGGTAAAAATGTTGTGAATTTTATAGATATTGTTAAAATCTATCATTTAACTAAAAAATAAAATTTATTTATTTATCATCCATCCAAAACTACTAATATGGGATAGATTTTTTTGTATATCTTTCAGTTTAATAAATGAGAAAATAGTTGAAATTTTTATCATATTTAACAGAATTTATCGGAATATACCAAATTAAAGAGTATAGATAAATTCATAAAAGTAATTTATAAAAATTCAGTATATTAATTTTCATAAAATATATTAACTCTAAAAATCTCAATACCCAATAAGAGAATAGTGAAATGACAATACATAATCTTTATCCGCACACATATGAGTAAAAAGCTAATTGTTATGGGCAATTATTAGAGACATATTACTAACAAAGTTGACTGATGGGTTTATAGAATAAAGAATGTCAGATTCAATACAGCCATTGATAGTGGTGTTACTGTGCCCAAAAAGATTTCATAATCATTTAGAGAGACCATAAAAAATGACAGAAGCCTACCACACTTTAAACCACCAACAACAAATACAAAATAAATATGCTATGGATTAATTGAAATGATCATTTCCTGACACACAAAAAAAAAAATTCAAAAAATTAAAAAAATCGGATGTCGATCATTTAATAGAAAATACTAAGTGTCATCTCGAACATGCTAAAAATAGAATTGCAATAAATTACATTAATTTAAAATAATCATAAGGAAAAAAAAAACTCTTCGAAAAAAATAATTCTATATCTATATATAAATATTAATTTTTGAGATCTAAATTTTTTTAATAAATGTGTTTAATTGTTAATATATAGAATTTTTATTAATGTTTACTTATTTTTTACATATAGAATTCCAGTTTATATGTAATTTTATAATTTTTTTATTAATTTATTAATTAATAAGTTATATTTCTAATTGATTATTGACTCTAATTTTAAGAAATAACATATATTAATTATAATATTTTATTAACTAATAGTTTTCTATACTTCTAATTTTAAAAATAAAATTTTTAATATTATTTTAAAAATTTATATAATATATTTTTAATTTTGAAAATAGTAATATCAATTATATTAAAAAATTAATTTATTTGTCTTTTCTAATTATATAAAAAAATTATTTTAATATTTAGAAAATAAAATATAATTTTTATTGACTCTGGTGTTTTAAAGTTAATTTGAGAAGTTGTTATGACCAATTTGTATACACAATCTAAATAAAAAAATTAACTAATTATAATTTGTATAATATCAACTGTAGATCATGAAAACCACAGTAATTTAAGTCTATGTCAACAAATAATTAATCTCTTCATCAGATTTTCATATAGTGGGGGTATACATTTGATGAGAATTTTAAAAGAAAAATAATTAATAAGAGAATTACATTCTAAGCATACAAATACGGACGAACAAAAATTCGTCAGCCATGGCCTATTGATTTCTAATATTATGTAAATCCTTGCATTACACAAATACTTTGTAATTAATTAACTTTTACGACAACTATATCTTCAATTTTAGCTCGTGAAAGACTCACTTGAACAATAATGGAAATTGAAAATATTTATTATAATATGATAATAAACAATAAGGTCTTGGCAGAATTTGATATGAATAGATAACTAGTAATCAAAAGAGGAGGAAAACTTAAAGTATCTTCTTTAACTAGAAATTGTAATTATTGGTTCGGTTTCTATTATAGTTTGGTTGGACTCAGTTAAGTTATGAAAGCGGTCAGACCAATGGTTCCCCTATAGTTCTAGCATTTATTAGAGGAGGCAAATAAAGCAAAAGTTTTAGCATTAATCACAAAAATAGAGTAACGGAAAGAACATTCCAGTCAATGAGGTATCCACTACTAAAGAGATCCCAACTTTTCAAGTGAAAAGCTTTGGCAATTAAAGTACAATAATTGCAACTCATAAAAGAATACAAGTACACATTAATATTTTTAATTTGTAAAATTTAAATTATATTTTTTATTTTTTAAAAATACATATAAATTAAATATACAATTGATAATGTGTAATGTAAGATTAGGAAATTTTATTAAGTTGTTAATAAATATATTACTGGTATTTATAGATTAACTTTAAAATATAACTAGTATTTTATGGATTAATAATCATTATTTTTTTTTTTTGAAGCAATCATTTGAAAAACTTAGATGCTATTTTTGAAATTAGAATTATATAATTGAAAAATAATGCACTAGCTAATGTATTGATAGTAATTCAAATAAAAGATATTAATTCAAAATTTATAAAATATAATAAAAAGTTATATATCTCAAAATTTATATATAGTGACACGTCACCGCTAAGATGAGTAATGACAAATATAATATTAAGCACTAGCACTTTGTACATATTATTATATATTTAAAAAAATTATTTTTTATATCATATATAATCCAATTTATAATTATATTCGTACAAATAAGTTTTATTTTTATTTTATGATACTTTTATTTATATTTTTATTAATTTTTCTATAAAAATCATGTAATACATTTTTATGAAGTTTTTATATTTTTATATGCTAAGATAAATAAATACGAAAAATATGAAATATTTATCAATTTTATTTTTTTATTTATTTTATTATATTAATAAATTTTCATATATTTAAATAATAATTACTTTTAACAAATAAGATTATTAGAGTCTTTGCTATTTATTTATCATTATTATTATTTTTTAATATCTCACACACATATATATACTAAAATATCTATTTTTTTTATTATATTAGACTAATAAGTTTTTCAGTATGTTACAAATTCTTTTAACTATTTTTATAATTTAAATTTAATTTTTTTACTATTTTATTAATTTATAGTAACTGTAATAATTATTATATTATATAATAATTTTATATTTAAATAATTCATAAATACTGTATTCATGATTAAAATTTAAGATCACATCTAATCTTTTTTTATAAAAATTTATGGTTTATATTTTGATGAATTTGCTATTTGTCATATTAGTTTTTCTTCATTAGGAGAAATCTCGATCTTCTTGCTCATAACGTATAGCTAAAAAAGTTTCGATGTACTTTAGGCCCATTTAAGGCCCTCCTATTAAATATATTCTGCCTTTGGAAAATAGAAAGAAAGAATATTACATAATTACTTTTTCTATTTACATGTCTTCCACATTTCGCATTTGGGGATGTAGCTCAGATGGTAGAGCGCTCGCTTAGCATGCGAGAGGTACGGGGATCGATACCCCGCATCTCCATGTTAATTGATTTATAACTTTTTTTTTTAAGAAAAATTATTATTACTATTGAAAACAAATGTCTGTTTTTTTTCTTCAATAGATGGCTTAAGATTATGTGGACAGAAAATTGATTTTATGTTATAATAGCTCTTTTCCTATTCAATAATAATAATAATAATAGCTATTTGAATTGAAATGGGGTTAGGGATTTTGAACAAGGATGAGATTAAACATCAGTCTAACACAACCTACTTGTACGTATTTCACTTGTCGGAACAAAATTCTTGTGAAACTGCTACCCCACCCACCCTCTCGCTTATGCTGGCATCGCCACTCTTCTCTCTATCAGAAACTTGTCCCCTTTTCATTATCTAAACAAGTGTGTATATAATTTCAATTTCTATATATAATTATTCCCAGTTTTGGCATTGCAATAAATGCTATTCTATTCTACTATTAAAAATTGTTGTTCTTAGACAAATATCAAATGTCTTTTGAAATGCTGATTTCAAAAGATATACATGCTTATGATATCCACGCCTAATGCCCAAAATGAAAAAGAAAGAAAGAAAGAACATCACTTGCTGAAGAGAGATCAATCAAACTAGGAAAGAATACTGTATTAATTATTGATGTCGAACCACAACATGAACATGCGCAAATTTATTCATAATGCTTTCTAGTTGCATGCTAAACAATTTAAGGAAACATGACCCTGAATGGAAATTATAATTAATCCCCTTTATACTATAAAAAATATTTCTGATCAGACCTCTTCTCCGCATCCATCCACAACCTCACTTGCATTCTTACCTTTATATCTATAGAACTTGGCAAACACCAAGAAGCAGCCGAAGTTCAGAGCACCTAAAACAGCAATCATGTAATAGAACAAATCCAGTCTGGCTTTGTTTAGATCCTCAGCTAACCAGTTCCTGCCATCAGATCCTGCTGTAACATGGTGGACAATTGAAACAAGTATGCTACTTAGATAAAATGAACCTGCCAACCCGAGATAAAAGAAAGAACCCGCTATGCTTCTCATATTTTCAGGGAATTGCTTGTAGTAGAACTCAGTCTGCCCTACTGAATTAAGAGCCTCTGTTAATCCTGCAAGTGCTAATTGAGGGATTAGCCATAAGGCTGACATAGATGATATAACCCCTCCTTTGGGTGAAATTCCTGTTGATCCTGTAATAGCCAAGCGCCTTCTTCGCTCCTCAATCAAACCAGAAACAATCATGGTGAGAATTGAGAAAATGAGTCCAATTCCCATTCTTTGGAGAATTGTGATTCCACCTTCTTTGCCAGTGATCTTTCGAAGAGATGGAACAATAATTCGATCATAGATGGGAATAAATATGGTAAGAGTTAACATGGCAAAGACTATAATTGAAGCTGCAGGAATCTCAAAGCCATTATTGCCAATTCTTCTGTCTGCCTGAAGTGATTGCAAAACAGCGTAGGTGTTTTGCTGAACTACTGGAACATAGTAAATGATGCCTGTTGCCCATATTGGGATAACTCTTAAGACACATTTTGCTTCTTCTACTTGTTGAATACTGCAAAGTTTCCATGGGTTGGCAGCAGAACCATCAGAATTGAATTGATCTTCATCAGTGACAATTGCAGCCTTGTCAAGCCACCTGTTTCAGTTACAACATTGGTTGTCTTGTCAGTGTTCGAATTAATCTGTCATAAGGCTATACATATATATATAAAGGACGCAGAGAGGGAATTTTTTCTGTTACCTGAATTGATTTGTATACGGAAGCTTGGAGTTGATAGAATTGGCTGGCATATAATTGAAAAGACTAAGAGCAGGGTAGCTAGGCTGTCTTAACTTTTGCTTTTTAGCAGCAGCAACTAGTACTTGTACCACACTGAGTATAGCACTCCCCTCAGGTTTCACAATGACATAAAGTTTTGTACCAAAGAAGAAAAGTGCACAAGACATGAACATTAGACCTGCAGGAATGGCTAAGCCGAGAGTCCAATTCACGTTTGACTGCACATACACAATGAACGTTGTAGAAATCATCATACCAAACGTGTAGGTGCAATAGTACCAATTGAAGAAGCTATTGATGCCTCGCTTGCCAGATTCAGTATTTGGATTGAACTGGTCAGCTCCAAAGGCAAGGTTACAGGGGCGGATACCTCCAGCTCCAAGAACAAGAAATCCTAACCCACAAAATAATAAAGCCAACTGACCACCAGTGGCTCCAACTCCAACACATCTGCCAATCTCATTTTTTGTGCATCTTGGAGGATGCAGTTTGGAGATTCCCGCGGTGAGTGTTAACACTATCATTCCCTTTAAGATTAAAAACATGCAAAATGAATCAGCTTACATATTATGATACTAATTCCATGCATATTGAAACTTTTGCATTACTTCCTAGGAAAATGAAAATAAAAAGAAGAGATGGCCATAACGTTATTAATTGCAATCAAAACTGAATTCCGAGAACAAAACTTCTTGCTAGATGGACAACTAAGGCTACGGGGTGCTATAGTTGCTCCTCTTTTATTCTTTTTTGACAAACCAAAAAACAATTATATATGTGGGATAAGTTACATGACAAGTATAGTTGAAGCCCAGTTACCGTTGTATGGTATACTTGTCTAACTATCCTAATTGCACTAGTTACTAACTAAATCTTAAATAATACTATTAATTAAGAGATTTTCTTTTGCTTCTAATAATTAGTTAGGGAAAACTAGTAAAATATTATGTCAAAATATATGTTTTAAAGGTAAGTATAAAATAAATTAAAAATGAGCTTAAATTTGAATTAGGTTTAAGCCCGTTTCAGACAGAGGATAAAAGACTTTTTATAAAATATACACTATATATGTAATAAAACTGACTAGTAAACGAATAATTAACTATCGGTGAATCTAAATTTTTCTTCCCATCTAAATTACGTTAGAAAATGAATAAAAGAATCAACAAAAAATAACAATTTATGCTGATGTGATGCAAGATGTGAATATCAATAAAAAGAATGAATAAATAAAAAATGATTATAGAGTGAATGAGTTATTATATGAATAGTACTAATTAAATATAAAAAATATGACTGAAATAATGAGAGTGATTATTTAAATTAATTATTTTTAATGCCATGACTAAAAAGCATGTGGCCATCAATCTATCTCTACATTTCTAGGATTTAGAAATTGATGATATATATATATATATACCATAAAAGAGCAGATAGAGGCAAAGGCAAGAGTCTTGTATCGTCCCAAGTAGGTATCAGAGACGAAAGCACCAATTAATGGGACAGCATTCACAGTTCCGGTGAACACATTAATAACAGTGGTGGCTGTTATGCTCTTCATGTTAAAAACAGTAGTGAGATACACTATCAGGTTTGATACAGTGCCCATCGTCCCCAGCTTCTCAAAGGTCTCATTCCCTGCAAGTTAATTTAACAAATTCGTCACGAAGCTTGAGAAGGATATATATGCCTGTGGTTGGTGTCAAAAATATATGCGGTGTACTTACCAATTATGAATGGCATGGCTTTAACTCCTCTATACTTGGGGACATCCTCCTTATTATTATCAGTTCTTCTCTCGTCTTTGCCTTCCATAACTAGATGCTTTCTAAAACTTAAGAATGTTTTGTGGGTTTGGCCTTGAAAGGTTGTCACAGAGGTGACATATATATACACATGTACACACACAGAGACAGTTACATATCAGATTAATTAAAGATGGAAAAGTACGATTTCCTTTTATCCTTTTTCTGCTAGGTAGAGGGCATCTAACCAAATTAACTAAAGGAAAAAGAGCAGCTATCGATGCTAAATACAGAATGATAAGGGAAAAGAGTGTGGCATCAGATTTCACATGATGATTCTTTTCAGAGTAGAAAAACTATAATTAAAAAGACACTTACATTATAAAAAAATATTAAAGAAAGTGATCACGTGTTATATGAGAGTCTGGAAATGACTTAGTTAAGATGTGAATTTCCTTTTTTTTTTTTTCAAGTTCATGGAGTATCAATATAATTAGACAAATTATATACCCATAATTTTATATTATTGAAAGCTAATTGTCCTTTGGTAAAAGCCAGTAGCTATCAATTCCATTGCATATGTTAATTAAAAGCTTCGAATCCTTTCTTTAATTATTATTCACTCATTTATTAAACTATACTTAGTTGACCACTTCATACTTATAAGCTAACTTAGCGCACTCTTCAAATTGGAATCTATACTATTTATTGCAAGTTCTACCAAGAACTCCAATCTGAAGCACAATTCTTTTTTTTAAGAACATGTGAAAAGGGTGCAATTCAGTGCACTTGGCATTAACAGGCATACAGGAGCTGGGGTGGATACATTAGTGGGGCA